>NC_141377.1:11270891-11454349 GCF_017979445.1 Akebia trifoliata | reverse complement strand
GTATGTAAAAGATAATCTAAGTATATCAATTGCACTTCTTGGTCAAAACCAGTGCCTAAGCGAGATCTTGCCCCGTTGTACCTTACTCTACGAAGAGGATAGACTACGTCTATTCTAGACGAGAGGTATTTATGTGGGCCCTTGCTAAGTATCGTGCGCCACCTCTTAACTGGAGATCAAACTGGCTGTTTTTGGCTTCAGAGAAGTGGGTTGAGGTTTTAGATTATCACCTATACGGTATATCAAACCAAGTCATCACGTATCGAAAGGTATATAGGTGTGCTTAGGCAAGGGTGGCCAGATAAAAATGCATTGCATGTAGTAAGCTTAGAGTCTAGAAACATTTCCTGTAGGTCACGACTCAAACTTATCGTGGGTGTTCCCGGGTTGTTTATTGAATGGAACCTTTGGATTGATGAATGTATGTAAATGATTTGAATGATGAGATCAGAGTGTATGATTGTCCCCAAGGATCAAAAATGTTGTTTTTGGAAATTAAAATGGGTGCACCAACCCAATAAAAAATCCATTTTAAACTTGACCCAGTCCATCTCGATCCAACGATCATTATGGGCCGAGCCATTTGTATCAAAATGAAATTCAAACTTTTTTCTAATTCAGATTTTAAACCCATTTTAAAAAGAAGAAAAATGTTTTCCAGAAGAGAAATGCTTTTCAAAAGTAAAATATTTTCCGGAAGAATAAGATTTTCCAAAAGGAAATGCTTTCCCAAAAAGTTTTCTAAAAGAAAATGTTTTCTAAAAAAAAGAAAAGGAAGAAAAATATTTTTCAGAAAAAAATGGTTTACAAAAAATCTATTTTTGCATGAAAAGTTATTAAAATATGTTTGTGGAAGTTGTTATTCAATGAAAACATTATTTGTTAATATTTTTCAAGAGTGCAATAAAATTATTTTTCTGAATAATCATTACATTAATGAATTGTTTAATGGATTAGTGCACAGAATTCAATAAAATCTCAGGGTTCGTTTAAAATGTTATCAAGGGGGTAATCCTGGAATTGATTAAATTCACCTTCAATGAGGTTTAAGGGTTATCATTATATCTAAGCTCAATCGTCCATCGTCTAGCTAGGGTTGTAAATCCGGTCAGTTAGAGTAAACGTCAATATCAAGTCAACAGTGAGAAATGACCTCAAAATTTCTCAACATCGCCCAGTTGTTCTTTGAAGATCACAATGCCTCAGTCATGCCGATTGTAAGCAATGTCTCAGTCCTCAGTCCTAATCAAGCCCGGTGTGGGTAGTTGTCTTGAGTTTTCATGAGTCATTTGGGTTAGCTCGAGTCCTTTTTTTCAGTAAGGTCATGTCTTCTTTAAATTGAGTCTACTCTTTTCCTGTTGAGTCGAGTTAGTTTATCGAGTTTATAGAGGTGTCTGTCGCCCCTTCTGATATTAATCGGATAAAGGAAATTTTTGAATACCTCGAGCGCATTAACGAATTAACTATTAATTTGATAGATTTCATTTCTGAACAAGAAGATAAGAGTCGGGCTCAACCTTTAATAGAGAAAAAAAAGGTCTTTGACCTCGAAACAAAACATAATTCATAAAGAGATTTAAATAGAAACCATCTTATCCCTAGAGGAACACGAGGGGATAATGAATTTACTCAGAAATTTCAAAAGACTTGTTCGTGTGATCATATGAGGGTATGTTAGGTACAAGCTTGGGTGTTGTTCAACATGGAATATATACTCGTCTATATCAATGGAATCAAAGAAGATGTTATAAAATGTATCAGCGCTATCCTCACTACATCTTGAGTTGCAAATCAGATATTATCAGTCGATATGGGGATACCTTTTGAATTGATCTCTGATAATGGGTCGTACTTCAAAGCATAAATCATTACTCTGATTCCATCCCAAATAAAGTTGGAAGGTGTTAGACACCAACCCCGCCCGGCCAATGTCGGTCTCTACTTATCCCAAATAAGACTACATTGCTAATGACAAAACCTAGATAAAAATATAACGGAAACGTTACCTTCGATACGCAAAGGTTCTATTCCCTCAGATCTGGTGAAACTGCTCCTTGTACCGTACTTCTTGCTTCGTTCTGTCTCCGGATCTGATTTTTGATCTCCGAGACAAGGTATCTCCTTCTTGGATCTGAATTCTTTGAATTTATTATGGATTTTGGGATGTTTTTTAAATGCTTTTAGGTATTTTTTAGGCTAAAATCAAAGCATGGGTGTTAGGTAAGGAGTTGGGACTTCAAAATTAGGGTTTTTGGGAGGTTGTGGAAGCTTCTTCACCTACTTTTTCTAGGGTTTTTTCTTTGATACGAAAATAGGGTGTGGAGGCTCCTTTTTATAAAGTTTTTTAGAAGCATTAGGGTTTGATTAGGGTTTCTTTTAGAGTTTTAATTAGGATTTTGACTTTGGTCTTATGAGATGGACTTGGTCTTTAAAGTTTTAATTTAAGGTTTTGACTTTAGTCTTATGAGATTGACTTGATTAGTTTAGATTAGGATTTTGATTTAGGGTTTTGAATTTAGTCTTATGAGATTGACTTGATTAGTTTAGGTTAGAGTTTTGATTTAGGATTTTGACTTTAGTCTTATGAGATTGACTTTAATACTTTGACTTTAGTCTTTATTGGTTGGCTTTTAATATCTTGACTTTAGTCTTACTTGATTGACTTTAAGATTGACTTTAGTCTTACTTGATTGACTTTAATGTTTCACTTTACATTATTTAATGATTTGTTTATTAATTTCGAAATTTTTAATTATTAAAGTTATAAAATTATCGTTTTGCCCTCGATGAGGATTTTTTTACGTTTTAAGTCGTTTTTTAATATTTCAGGATGTTTTGGAATCAGTTCTTCGTAAGGAATTCAATGGGAATGTTGGGTTTTGTCATTTATGAACTTTTTTGTGTCAAATGGTCGTGAATTTTATGAGGGGTATTTGTCATTTATGAACTTTTTTGTGTCAAATGGTCGTGAATTTTATGAGGGGTATTTTCATAATTTTGTCAAATTTTGTGAAAATTGGCGAAGTGGTTTATTTGGTTTCGATTTGTTATTTTATGTGTTTTGAATGGGTTTTCCTAAGCGTAACGTAGGTTCTAGGTATGTTTTGATGTTAGGGGTATTTTGGTAATTTGGTCATTTCTAGTGGTTTTTATCGTGAAGCTTCTTTTTGATTTGCGAGATGATGATTTCTATGTTTCTAGGGTCGTATTTTCCTAGTGTAGCGTGGTTTCTAAAGTTTTGTCAGTTCGAGATACCTCATCCGGATTTCTGAAACATATCTGGTAACAAAATAAAGCATTGGAATAGACATCCATCATTGGGAATCGTTGCGATCGGATTGACGAGTTGATTAATCAGGCGAGTACAAAAATGGGGTGTCTACAGATGCCCCTCTTTGGTAGAGGGTTGAAGTAAACTAGATAGCAAATCTATTTTGGTAGATAGTGCGATATCCGAATGTCAAAGCTAGTGACAGTTCATTTTACAGCCTGATTTAGCAATTCGTCGGGGTGTTCGGATCCTTGAGGGTAAAACTCTCCCCGAACTATAAAAAAAAAATGGATCCTTGAGGGTAAAACTCTCCCTGATCTATAAAAAAAATGTTAGATCCTTGAGCACGAGCTCTCACTGGCAGTGTTAGATCCTTGAATTTTAAAAAATTCTCCTTGATTGATGTAACAACTGTGCAAGTGCGTGGACTTAAAATTTGAGATAGATTTCAAAGAATTTGAGTAAAATCTGAGCACAAAATGAATATAAATTGAGCTAAGCTTAGCATAAATCGAGTATAATTTCGAGAAACCCTCGGCGGTATCTGAATATAGTTCCGAGAAAACCCTCGACGGCATCTGAGTATAATTCTGAGAAAACCCTCGGTGGAATCTGAGCATAATTTCAAAAAAACCCTCGGTGGCATCTGAGCATAATTTCGAGAAAACCTCGGCGGTAACTGAGCATAATTCCAAAAAAACCCTCGGTGGTAACTGAGCATAATTTCGAGAAAACCCTCGGCGGCATCTGAGCATAATTCCGAGATAACCCTCGGCGGTAACGGAGCATAATTCCAAGAAAACCCTTGGCGGCATCTGAGCATAGTTCCAAGAAAACCCTCGACGGCATCTGAGTATAATTCTGAGAAAACCCTCGGCGGTATCTGAGCATAGTTCCAAGAAAACCCTTGGCGGCAACTGAACATAATTCCAAGAAAACCCTTGGAGGCATCTAAGCATAATTCGAGAAAACCTCGGCGGTAACTGAGCATAATTCCAAAAAAACCCTCGGTGGTAACTGAGCATAATTTCGAGAAAACCCTCGGCGGCATCTGAGCATAATTCCGAGATAACCCTCGGCGGTAACGGAGCATAATTCCAAGAAAACCCTTGGCGGCATCTGAGCATAGTTCGAGAAAACCCTCGGCGGCATTTGAGCATAATTCCAAGAAAACCCTTGGCGGTATCTGAGCATAGTTCCAAGAAAACCCTTGGCGGCAACTGAACATAATTCCAAGAAAACCCTTGGAGGCATCTAAGCATAATTCCGAGAAAACCTTCGGCGGTAATTGAGTATAGTTCCGAGAAAACCCTCGGCGACATCTGAGCATAATTCCAAGAAAACCCTTGGCGGCATCTGAGCATAATTCCGAGAAAACCCTCGGCGGTATCTGAGCATAATTCCGAGAAAACCCTTGACGGTATCTGAGCATAGTTCCAAGAAAACCCTTGGCGGCATCTGAGCATAATTCAGAGAAAACCCTCGGCGGCATCTTAGCATAATTCCAAGAAAACCCTTGGCGGCATCTGAGCATAGTTCTAAGAAAACCCTTGGCGGCAACTGAACATAATTCCAAGAAAACCCTTGGTGGCATCTGAGCATAATTTGGAGAAAACCCTCGGCGGTAACTGAGCATAGTTCCGAGAAAACCCTCGGCGGCATCTGAGCATAATTCCTAGAAAACCCTCGGCGGCATCTGAGCATAATTCCAAGAAAACCCTTGGCGGTATCTGAGCATAGTTCCAAGAAAATCCTTGGCAGCATCTGAGCATAATTCCGAGAAAACCCTCGGCGGCATCTGAGCATAATTCCAAGAAAACCCTTAGTGGTATCTGAGCATAGTTCCAAGAAAGCGGCATCTGAGCATAATTCAGAGAAAGCCCTCGGCGGCATCTTAGCATAATTCCAAGAAAATCCTTGGCGGTATCTGAGCATAGTTCCAAGAAAACCCTTGGCGGCAACTGGGCATAATTCCAAGAAAACCCTTGGCGGCATCTGAGCATAATTTGGAGAAAACCCTCAGCGGTAACTGAGCATAGTTCCGAGAAAACCTTCGGCGGCATCTGAGCATAATTTCAAGAAAACCCTTGGCGACATCTGAGTATAATTCCTAGAAAACCCTCGGCGGCATCTGAGTATAGTTCTGAGAAAACCCTCGGCGGCATCTGAGCGTAATTCCAAGAAAATCCTTGGCGGTATCTTAGCATAGTTCCAAGGAAACCCTTGGCGAAATCTGAGTATAATTCCTAGAAAATCCTCGGCGGCATCTGAGCATAATTCCAAGAAAACCCTTAGCGGTATCTGAGCATAATTCCAAGAAAACCCTTGACGACATCTGAGCATAGTTCCGAGAAAACCCTCGACGACATCTGAGCATAATTCCAAGAAAAGCCTTGGCGGCATCTGAGCATAGTTCCGAGAAAACCCTCGGCGGCATCTGAACATAATTCCAAGAAAACCCTTGGTGGCATCTGAGAATAATTCCAAGAAAACCCTTGGCGGCATCTGAGCATAGTTCTGAGAAAACCTCGGCGGCATCTGAACATAATTCCAAGAAAACCCTTGGTGGCATCTGAGAATAATTCCAAGAAAACCCTTGGCGGCATCTGAGCATAGTTCTGAGAAAATCCTCGGCGGAATCTGGCTGGGTAAAACTGACAATGAAGGAATAAATCTGGGAAAGAACGATTGAAAATGAAATCTAAAAAAGAGGGGTTGAATCTGGGAATGAATAGATCTGGGACAGAATGAATGCCTTATCTCTTATGTGAGATCCAAAATGCATGTGTTTGAACCTCAAGGTTTTATCCAAAGGTTTTATGAATTTAAAACCTGAGTTTGAACCTCATGAGTTTTTTGAAAAACTGTTATCAAGAGGGTAACCTTAAGTTTGGGGTTCTATTTTAGGATTAACATTGCTCAAACATAAAATCCCCTTTGTTTGAAAATAAACATAGCATTGAATACATCATGCAAAAAAATGCCCCTAGTATAAGGAGAAACTACATATTAAAGAAAAAAGAAAAATGCCCCTTGTATGAAGGTTCAAAATATTTGATTACCACAAGCGCAATAAAGATCCAACTTTTATTTTGATTAATTTTATTGAAGATTTTGAGTCAGGCTCAAGAGAACAAAATATTTCCTTTGAGACTCATCATAGAATTCACCCTTCTCTCCATTGGTTCACTTGGGGAAGTAAGAATTTTTAGATCGATCATAGACAAGATACTTGTGGCTTCTGAATCTATGCTTGGTTTAAGCTAAGTATTGACCTTGATTATTCGGACTTTTGATGTTTAAGCTCGGACCGCTCTCAGTTTGGGATTTTCTTCTGTTTTTCTTTGTTGTTCTAACTTTTGCTTAGATCGCCTTTTCAGGTTTTCAATCTAGCAAGTTCTTTTTTTTTTTCTTGGCTCTGATTGTTGCCAAAGTTGTCCTTTCAGATTTTCAACCTTGCGAGCATGCCTTAATTTTTGCCTAAGTCGTCATTTTCGGGTTTTCAACTTAGCAGGCTTCATCAATTTTTTTTTTGATATTTTAGAGTTACTGTCTGATCATGATTTGATATCTTCATTGACTTTTCGTACGGTACTTATGAGGACTTTTATAGGTGGGCTTAGGACTGGGTATAAAAAGAAAGGAATTTTGAGGCTCAAAAACCCAAATGCCCATTGTGTGGCATTTCATTTAAGATTTTTTTCTTGAATTTTCTTCTCCATTTTAGATGATATTTCTTTTTTCTTTTGAATTTTTTTCTTTTTAGATTTTATTTTTGGGGAATCTATTTTTTTTTTTTTTGATGTGGTCGGGCCTGAAGTAACTTCTTAGGTTGCCTACGTACCCCAGAATTTTGGGATCAGACCAAGACGTAGTTCGGATTTTTTTCTCCCCTAGGTTAAGTAATCAGGCTAAGAAATAAAAGGCGTATTTTTTCTCTTTTTGAACAGGCTGCAAAGGGGTTGAGAAAGGAGATAATGAACTAGTAGTAGGAAAATTGATTCGGTCAAAAATGGCATCCTTAAATGTAGTACCGTTTGATTTGGTCAAGGTTGGTTGGTTCTTGTAGTTCACTTCCATCATTATCTTGAAGTCTGACGACTTTTCCAGATAATATTTCCTTAATGAATGAATTTCTCCAATTGGGTTCAGATTTTCTCCTATAGTCGAGGAGGAGTGTTCAATTTTCTTTGAAGTCTAATAGTTAAATCCTTGACTTATAAATGATGAGCTTTGACCTTTTTGTCAAATGCACAAGTGACTCTTCTTAGATAAGCTTGCACGTGGTACAGGGCTTTAACTCATTTTCTTTCATCAAGTTTAATTCTTCATATTGTTGACGAACCCAATCTATTTCTAACAAATGATTTTCCAACAAAACCCTGAGAGACAAAATTTCCATTTCAACTGGCAAGACTGCTTCCATGCCATACACTAAGGAGTAGGGAGTAGCTCCAGTAGAGGATCGAATTGAAGTTCGATATGTCCATAGTGTGAATGATAATTTTTCTGATCAATCTCGATGTGATTGACACATTTTCCCGATGATAGTCTTGAGACTCTTACTAACTACTTCAACCGTTCCATTGATCTGAGGACGGTAGGGGGATGATTTGTGCTTCCGGATCTTCAACTTTATGCTTTGAACTGATCCCCGGATTCAGTTTTTCTATAGTAGATTAGTTTTTTATCCATTTTAGAGTCAGTTTGGTTACTAGACCGTAATAACTAGGTGGCGACTCCCAAACCTCAAGACTCAAAAGTGGATCCGCGCACCCTGTAGATCGAGGGTGCTTTCAGCGCACAATGGCACTCTTAAGTCACCGCATTTCCTTAAATAAACGTGGTCTATCCCCTCGTATTAACAGGGTAAGATCGTTCTTAAGCATCGACTTTGATCAAAAATTGCAATTGGTGCTTTAAAATTTCTTTGTTTTTTTTTTTTCAAATTTAGTTTGTTGAAAAATGATCGGATTTATTTGAATTGATCAACCAATTGTTGATTTTAATGGTTCACACATAGATTATAGACATGGTTGAGATTGAATGATAGATCTGGTTTGGGTTGGGTACGGGTTGTGGATCCGACTCAAAATGGATATGGGTCGTGAACCTCTCTGAAAGTGGGTATGGGTCATGGACCTCGTTTAAAATGGATATGGGTTATGGACCCATTTGGAAGTGGATTTGGGTCGTGGACCCATTTGAAGTAGATATAGGTCGTGGAACCATTTGGAAGTGGATATGGGTCGTAGACTCATTTGAAGCGGATATGGGTCGTAGACCCATTTGAAAGTGGGTATAGGTCGTGGACCCATTTGGAAGTGGGTATGGGTCATAGACCCAGTTTAAAGTGGGTATGGGTCGTGGACCCATTTGGAAATGGGGATCGTGAACCCATTTGAAGAGGATATGGTTGTATACCCATTTGGAAGTCAGTATGGGTCGTGGACCCATTTAAAAGTGGATATGGGTCGTAGACCCAGTTTGAAGTGGGTATGGGTCATAAACCCAGTTTGAAGTGGGTATAGGTCGTGGACCCATTTGAAAATGGATATGGGTCGTGAACCCATTTGAAGCGAATATGGGTCGTAGACCCAATTGAAAGTGGGTGTGGGTCATGGATCCATTTGAAAGTGGATATGGGTCGTGGACCTAGTTTGAAGTGGGTATGGGTCGTGGACCCATTTGGAAATGGATATGGATCATGTTCCCATTTTGGTATGGATATGGGTCACGGACCCGATTCGGAGTGGTTATGGGTTGTGGACCCGATTTAAGTTAATCATCGATGATGGATGATGGCAAGGTTGATAATACGCCACATTAGGTCGGGATTAATTTCGATAGGTAAAGTGTAGGCAAACTCCGTTTGGATCAAACACAAAGTAGCAAGTGGTAGGCCCTAAGATTAACGATAGAAATGGTGTATTTAATCATTTTCAAGCCTTAAAACTCAAAAAAAATAAAAAACCTTTTTTTTTTTTTGGATCCATTTTTAATGAGCGGACCGAAGTACTTTTGTACTGGTCCGCTCTTTAAAAACGGACCAGAACCTTAATTTTTGTCAAATTATTATTATTATTATTATTATTTTTTGAGATTTTGAGGCACATAGCCTTTGTTTTTTGGCTTGGGGTAAAATTTTGTTTTTCTTTTTATGATGCAAAGCATAAAAAAATATATATAGATTTCCCCTTTTACCTAAGGGGACATGTAAGGAAACAAAGGAGAATAAAAACTAAAAAAACCTAAAATCTATACAACTTTACCTTCAAGGGCTAAAAAAAAAAGAAGATTACATGATACCCAAGGGTTGAAACATCTTGAAATTTGTGTCCTATGCCTCTAATCGTATTTTGATGCATGCGGCTATAGGTGGTTTGAGGTTACTCAATCTTCAAACCTCTATGCACATTGAAATGTAAACTTCTTAGATTGGTGATTGAGGTGGATGCTCTCCTCCCTGCCTCCCCAAATGAACGATCTATGGAGTTTGAGAGTACCGACATCCGGAGTTAGATTTTAAAATAGGAGAAGGTGGTTTGTGCAATGAACTATGAATCAAATGTGCACAAGTGCATTACAAATGTGTATCAACCCTTAAAACTTTGAATCACAACAAGATAAGAAAATAAATATTACATGCATTCCCACAAAGAAGAGAAAATCATAAACACAATAAAGTGAATCAACCAACAAATATGTTAGTAACAAAAATAAACTAAGAAATAAAGTTGAATATTTTTTCTTAAAGAAAAATAAAAGAAAAGAAAATGTCTAAGTCAAATCGGCTTGGACCCACTAGTTTCCCCAGTGGAGTCGCCAAGTTGTAGACATGAAATGTTCCCCATGAACCTCAATGCTACATTGCTTGGAGTCGCCATTATTCTTTTTTGAAAATGGGTGTGAATGGGCACTCGGATTGATTTTTTTGAAAATCATTTTTCCATGGCATTGTAGTGACTTTCATACGTTGGAAAAGGCAAGGTCTATCTAAGATCTAGGTAAAGAGGTCTGGTTAAAGGATAAGGAAGGTGTTAGGCACCCCATCCTCTCTACCAAAGGTGGTTACCTTGCTTGGCCATTTTATCTTGTAAAAACTTAAGGAAATAAATACTAAAATGCATGAGAATGCATGATAAGGGTGGTTTATGTATTAGAGTGAAATGTCCCCTTTTCAAAGGGTTTTGATTTCAAAGTGACATTAAGGGCATTCTATGAAAAAGAATGACCCATGTAGTCATATTAAATTTATGCATATGAATGTAGTTTGAGCTTTTAGAGAGACTCCATGATGGAGTTTCCTTGAAGCCACAACCTTGATGCATGTATGCATGGTTAGAAACTTAGTGTTTCATCCCATCAAAAGGGTGACACAATTCTTCATCATTGTCATACATAGGTGAGTGTGTGCATTGTGTACAATAAGATGCATGATTTTAAAGTAAAAATGTGCTTCAACCCCCATCCTTTCGATCGAACCTTAGTCCAATCTACCGAGGATGGGAGAGGGTATACATTACATCTTAGGGATTTCTAAAAATAAACGAAAATGAGAGGGTTAGAAGAAGAGAATGCAAACTTTGAAATAAATAAACTATATGTTAAACCCCACCTTATCCCTTGATGAACTTGAACCTTGAAAAGTAGACTTGAGAGTTGAGTGAGATGGTTGAAGGTTAAGTTGAAGTTTAGAAGATGAGAGAATGAGTAAGAATGTTGGTAGAGTTTAGGTTGAGAGATGGGGGCTTGAGAGCATGAATTACTCTTAGAAAATGAGGGTATTTATAGAGTTTTGGGATAACTTTTGGGGATAAAGTGGTCCAACCCTAAAAATAAAGAGAATGGACATAAGGTTTAGGTTGTTTCTTTCTGGATTTTTCATTTGTATGAGGGCAAAGATGACATTTGTGAAGAAACCCTAAAAGCATTCTTTGATCTTTGATTTTTTGGTAAATAGAGATGAGAGAATAAAAGTACTTTTGGGAGGGTGAATAAGGGAGTGACATGTGTAAAGGTGGAGTGGTAGGTAAAAAGTAGATCTTGGTTCATTTGAAAATAACACATAAAGTAAGGGGTGGAAGTATATTTTTGAAATGGACTAATGGGAGAACAAAAGTACTTTTGGGAGGGTGAGTAGGAGAATAACATGTGTAAAGGTGAAGTGATAGGTGAAAAGTAGACCTTGGTTCACTTGTAAATGAGACATAAAGCAAGGGTGGAAGTATAATTTCGAAATGAACTAATAGGAGAACTCTATGTATGTACTTGAAGATTCCCACCTTTTGAGGATATGATTGGAAGTTCTCTCAACTTTATAAATTATTACCAAAGACTAAAGTATCTTTTTAGTTTGACCAACCTTTTTGGGAAGGGCATTCTTGAATTTTCACAAGGGGAGTTGACTCTCCAATTAGATGATGCATTGAGTATTGGGGGCTTATGAGAGATCAACATGTGTCACTTTTTGAAGAGGTGTGAGAGAATGGGCTTAGTGTTGGGCTTGATATTAGGCTTAGGTGATGGACTTGGTATTAGGCTTAGGTGATGGACTTGGGTTATGGACTATGGGTATTATGGCTATGGGTTTGGAGATGGACTTAATTCATGAATAATGGGTTATGAACTTCAGGTATTAAGGTTAGGTTTGAGAGTGGGTTTAGTTGGACTTAGCTTATGGATAACAGGTTGATTAATGGAGAATGGATATGAAATTGGGTTGGTCCATGATTAGGAAGGTGGGTTAGCTATGGATTTAGATTAGATTAGGGAAATTGTATGGAATTAAATTGGATTAGGGAAGTGGTATGGAATTAGATTGGATTAGGGACAAGGTTGAGCATGCAAACTATATGACATGATGCATGTATGCATGTATGCATGAAAATAATGCCAAGTGGAAATGCGGGTTCGTCGAAAAGCTTAAGTTCTAAATCGGCATCAATTCGAGAAAATTTGGATTCTCCTAATGGGTTCGTGCAAATTAAGGTGTCTACAGGTAGGAACGGGTATTGTGACATTTCCTTACTCAATAAGGTCTTGAATAACATGGTGGAGAATAATACATATGTCAAAAACATGGCCAGGCATCTAATGGAATTCATAGAATTGTCTATTATCCATGTTTGGAGGGAGAAGATTAGGTAAATGCTTAGATTGCAATGGTGTTAGTGATCCCCTTTCCATCAATTTTTAAAAGACGATACTAGGGGACATTCAAAGATTGGAAAATTGTCTCCTAAGCTTGGCTTGTGAGGTTGCATAGCTTGAGGACCTAGTGCGAAAGAGGTGTTGGACACTTGTAAGAAATTAGCACTGGATTTGAAATTTTTGAGTTTTTACTCAGACGAGTTACCAAAAAGTCCTAAAGAGTAGGCATCCTTAACTTGATTTCTAGCTTCAATGAGAAATTGAAAGGTAGGAAGGTATTGAGGCATCAAGTACTTGGCATAATTGGGAACAAGATTCCTAATGATGATTTTGACTTGTTCCTTATGTTGAGGTCAGTTCCCTAATTGAGCGACTTTAGCTCTCCATCGAGTACTGAACTCAGTAAAGGTTTCTTAGGGCTTTTGCTTGGTAGTTTATAAATCTCTTCTCGTGAATTAAATGTCCGTGTTAAATGAACATCGTCCAATAAACTCCTTCATTAATTCATGCCATGTTTTTACACGAGATGAGTCCAGTGACATTAATCAGTGTAAGATAGATCCTATAAGAGTTATCTAAAAATGTTGACCCATCTGTTCTTCGCTTAGACCTTGAGATTGCATGATGCCGACATATATTTTCAAATGAGTCTTAGGGCATTTAATCCCGTCAAATCTATTTACATCTGGCATTATGAATTTCTCTAGTAGACGAACAATAAGGAATAACGTCATTGCTCTTAATCCAAGGGTAAGATCGTCAGGGTCCTTGATATTCTTCAAGATAGTTTCAATTTGAATTATTCAATGAGTTAAGACAGAGTGGACAGGTAATTGATCATCTTCTATGTCTTCGACAAGACCAAACATAGCCTGAGATTCTATAGTTTTATCTTTTTCCTTTTTAGTTTTCAAGGCTTCAATTTTTGTTTGAATAGAAGTACTAATCTGTGCATTAAATGATTTTAAAATTTGACAAAGCGTTGCTTCATCCATGGTACTTGTTTCTTCTTGTGGTAAGGCTGACTACTTGTATTTGACGATGGTACTCTAGCAAGACGACTCTTTTGACGGACCTAAAATTACATAGATGGCTGTTCAGAATGTCTGGGATAAATTATTACCCGATTGGAATGAAATAGGATTAACCAGAGTTTGGTAGCAAGCATCGAATCCAAATGCACTATGAGTCTATAATGAGTACATGGGTGAGAAAGGTTAGTCATGAGTCTACCTCGATTGAGGTTGAACCTCTGGTTAGACAAATTAGCTTAACCCTAAGGTCGAATCTTTGAACCTAAAACCAATTGGTCTAATTGAGTACTAGTATTACGTTGGCAATCGGGACATGTGACTTTCTAGCTTACAATAGAACAAATGTTTAGGCTGCTCCAACATGGGTGCATCGATATACCTTTCATGGTCACTCGATCAAACAGTACTGATGCCCCAGTTTTATATACTATAAATGTATGTGACTGGAGTTGTGGTTTTCATGATTGACGCCGCATTTCATGAGGAGATTGGGCCTCGCACTAGTACCACATTGGCTATAAGGTACATGTAAATGTGCAATGCATCGTAAATTAAACATGCTAGTGGTGTATGCAAATAGGGTGGGGGTGTGCCTTGGGCCTTTTTTGGATAAATGGGCCCATGGGCCAAATCACATCACAGAAAAAAAATGATATCAAATAAATATTGATTAGGAAACATAAAAATATCCATAACATCAATATCAAGATCAAGGCATGCATATCAAAGATATATATCAATCAGGATCATGGCATATTAGGTAGGCAATCAATCAGGTAGTGCAAAAGAGAATAACGATGATCAAGCAATCAGGATAACTCTTAAAAATAATAATCATCGATCAACCATAGGCACAAAATTTTTGTTTTTCTTTTTAGGGACATGCATCGCAAATCTTCTTGTTGAAATTTTAACACAAAATTCCCTTCCTTTATAAAGTTTGTTACGCCAAAAATCTGTGAATGAGAACATAAGATAACTTGACAAACTCATAATGTTTCAAATTTTGCTAAGGGTCATCAGGCCAATGTGGTTCATCGCATTAATAATCCAACACTATAACCTTTTTGGTTTGATGGGAAAAAGCTTGGATCCAAGAATAAAATCCAATTTAAAAATAAGAAATTTAGATCCAAGGTGGGTGCCTATGAAGTCAAATTAAAATATTAAATATATTTGGTGAAAAAAAGTTGCATTGAAAAAAAAATTGAAACTACAAAATTTTTGTCACTTGAATCATGTTTTAGATGGCACAATACGAGCTCAAAGACTCTTACTAAGATATGAAATCTTACTAGGTTAGTGAATTATTCTTATTTACTTGGAAGCCACGAATTTTTTCATCAAAAATATTAACCAAAACTTAGAGTGCAGCCCACGTCATTGGAAAAATAAATCTTTTTGTATAAACAACAGGAGAGCTGCTATTGCCAAGTCAACTTTTACTAATGCCCTACCAATTCTTATGCAAGTCATCAAAATAAGTGCACATATTTGATGTAGTGTTAGTAAAAGTTGGTGTGGCTATAATAACTCTTACAAAGGGAGTCATTTTTTCCTCAACAAGGTCGCAACAGAGTGGCCTGCACTGATATGTGTATATATATATATATTTTAACATCACCAGAAACTTACCTAGTTCCTAGTTCTGGAAGGCCCATGATAGAAATTAGTTATCACGAGGAATTCTTATTTGCAGCGTTGACTGTAGTTGATCCTACATCATGTGTATTCACCTCTCTAACCTGAGAACCAGAAGCTCTTTTTTCATTATGAGAATTGAATTCAAAAGAGGACAATTTATTAAAGGCCAGTTAGTCGACAATTGGCTCATTATGCAACATTCATTGTTCTGGAGAGAAGAGATCCATTATTCCATGTACTTTTCGCTCTCAGTAGAATACCTATTTGTGAGGCCCCCAATGGCACTCAAAAACTGGTTTTTTGAATTCTCCACAACCTCCTTACGATCACGCCCATAGCACGAAACCAAAATGCAAAACTGCTCTCTGTTTCATCATCACTTTGGAAATTAGGGGCGTGTGGTTCCATCCAACCAATCGACCAATTAGAGTCATTCGATTTAGAGCCCAACAAACATCCATCATCGGATGGAACCCGATGGAACCAATAGCACATCATATTCCCTGTCGATTCTCCGTTCTTACTATTGTGCCACTTTCGTTTAGTTCTTCTAGGCACTGAGCCCATCTTGGCCCCCTTATCTGTTTCACTAATACCTAAACCTATATCTAACAAATAATTATTCAATAAAGATGATCCAGTAGAACCAAAGGTGGATTCATGATCCTTTCCACCCTAGAACCACCAAGATAGACAAGTTAAGGAAACTACTAGTTAGAAGAATTTCCCCAATAAGGTTCCAACCAATGCTAGAAGTGCTCAATAGTAACTATTTCGGAATAATTTTCGAAGAATTGCAGTGAGTTTGGAGGCAAAAGAATGGAATGAGACTCAGAAAGGTGTAAACTTGAAAATATTTTGAGCAAACTAAATTATAAAAAAATAAAATAAAATATATAAATAAAATACCAAGAAACAACAAAAGAGGTAATTTAGCTAATAATCATTGTGCTCTTAAGGATATTCTACCAAAATTGTCTTACCCAAAAGGCCAAAATTTTCAATTTAAGCGATAAACAACAAAAAAAAGAAACCCTCTTTTTAGCACACTTTCCTCATCTCATTATTTTTTGAAAATCTTGAATTGTTTTTGGCCACCAAAGTGACCCTCGATTGGCCCATAGAAAAAACTTTTAAAAATGAAATCCCTAAAAACTATATAAAATCAAAAAAATGAAATAAATAAATAAATAAAAACTTTCAAAAATATAATGCCCAAAAGCTATAAAATCAATCAAACAATCCACAAACATGTTGAAAAAAAAATTAGGCTAATTTTGTAATGCATTAATATTTGGGATTTTCAAGTTTGATCCTCAAATAGGTGCCTAGTGAAGTCACCACTGAAAGCGCCCTTGATCCGTTTTTTTCTTTTTTGGGAGTCACCAGCTAGTTTTATGGTCTAGGAACCAGTGATGACTCTAAATGAATAAAAAAATCTAAACTACGAATAGATTTTGAGTATAAGGATCTGGTTACAAGATTGGAAGGTATTAGGCACCAATCTAACTTGACGAAAGCCGATCTCTACTCCTCTCAAATATTTACATTGCCAAAAATGATCTAAATTCAACATAAGAATAAAATAAAAAAGTTACCTTCTCTTTTACCTGAGTGATTAAGATGATGATTCCCTCAGAAATTGGTGGTGAGTATTCCTCTTGTGAATCTTTATTTTTAGATTTACTTTCAAACTTCAAGATGAAACTTTCTTCTTCTAGATCTAGATGTTTTTATGACATTTTAGGATGCTTTTAGGGGTTTTGGTCGTTTTTTAGGTTGAAAATTAGGGCTTAGGGTTAAGTATTGACTTAGGGCTCAAAATTTAGGGTTTTAAGAAGGTTTTGGATGATTTTGACCTTGGTTTTCTAGAATTTCTTGAGTTATGAAATTAGGTGGTGGATGCTTCTTTTTAAATAGCTTTGTTGATAAGATTAGGATTTGATTAGGTCTCTTAGAGATAAGGTCTATCTCTAACTAATCTATTAACTGACTTAGATAAGATTGTAAGTAGGTTTTATTTTTTGACTTATGTAGAATGAGAATTTTAAAATTTTGGAGAACCCCCCAATGGAGAGTTCTTTATTAAATTATTCTGAATTCTTTGGCAGTCCCAGTGGTGGATTCTTTATTAAATATTAAGTGGGCCACCACTTGAAATTTGACCCATGGGTTCTATTAATTGAATTTATTTGTTAAAAAAATTTAAGTTGATTTATTAAGATATCAATTTACGTTAATTAATATTTTAATTATTAATTTCTAATTTTTGAATTTTAGGATTGGAAAATTACCAATTTACCCTTAAAGAGGACTTTTGAGTTGGGATGTCTTTTTTGACATTTTGAAAAGTTTCAGAATCAATTTTTTATAAAGAATTAAATGAGAATATTGATTTGTGTCACTTATGGGTTTTTGACGTGAAATGATCATAGAACCTATGAGGGGTATTTTTGTAATTTTTTCAAATTTTGTGAAAATTGGCAAAATAATTTATTTGAGTTTAGTTTGTTGTTTTATGTGTTCAAAAGGATTTTTTTAAGCGTAATATTGTTTCTAGAGATGTTCTAGTCTCAGGGGTATTTTAATAATTTTCTTTTTTTTTGTGATTTTTTCTCGTAAAGCTTCATTTAGTCTCAAAATGATGATTTTTATGTTGTGAGTCATATTTTCCTAGCGTAGCGTATTCTTTTAAGTTTATTTGCTTGAAATATCTTATTCAAGCATCTTCTACATATCTAGTAACAAATAAAACTTTAGCACATTCTTCCATCATTGAGAATCATCGCAATCGAGTTAATGAATCAATTGATTAGGCGAGTGCAAAAATGGGGTGTCTACAAGTTTATCATCAGTAAAAAAAAATTCAAAGTAGATCAAAACAAGATCAAGGTTATTCAAGAAATAACACCTCCTAAGAATGAGAAGCAAATCCAAGGCTTTTTGGGTAGAATTTTGTATGTCAGTGAATTCGTCACCCAACTCACTATTGTTTGTGAGCCAATCTTCAAGCTCCTCAAGAAGAATGAACTGATTGTTTGGAATGAGAATAGTTAAAGGGTTTCTGAACAAGCCAAAGCATACCTTGCAAATCGACTAGTCTTGGCTTCGCCTACACTGGGTAGACCAATTCTTTTTTACTTATCAGTTAGAGAAATAGCTATGGGATGCATGCTAGCACATTATAATTAAGACAGCTACAAGGAAAGGGACATCTACTACATCAACAAGAAGATGTTGGAATGTTAACAGAAGTAATCACCATTCAAAAAGACTTGTTTAACACTAGTATAAGTAGGGTTTCAACATTACATGCTTTCCCATTCATTCATACTGTTATCTTGAATGGATCCTCTCAAGTATCTTTTCTAGATGCTCGTACTAATAGGGAGGATTACATGATAGTTACTACTATTGTTTGAATTCGGCATCGCATACGTCACATATAAATTCATCATGGGAAGAGCTATTGAAGTGCACTTAGAAGATCATCCTGTGATAGAAGGAAAGAGGCATGTAGATTAGTTCCTAGATGAGAACATTCAAAATGTCAAAAATGAGTCATGGGACCAGGTGTGGCAATTGTACTTTGATGGGGCAACAAATTAGAATAGATATGGAATTAGGGTAGTCATGTGCTCACCAAAAGAATCTCACATTCAAATCAATATCAAATTGGCATTCTTGAAGACAAATAATATAATCGAGTGTGAATCTTACATCGCAGGTTTGGAAGTTGGTTTCGACCTAGGCATCACAAAATTGAAATGTTTGGAGATTTCGGCCTGGTCATAAATAAAACACTTGAAGAATAGAAGACTCTGGATGTAAAGTTAAAACCATATCGTGAGTACTTACCAAATCTAGTAAGGAAATTCGAAGCCATATTTTTCCAAGACCTATCGAGAGTAGATAACAGATTCGTAGATGCCTTAGACAATCTCTTATCAATGATTCAACTACCTCTGAGTATGAACTTTAGACTTATTACTGTGGAAGTCAAAGACAAACCGGCTTACTACCATTAGGTCGACATCACTGCTCGACTCCCTGACAAAAATTCACGGTATATAAATATCCGGAAAGTGTTGGAAAGTTAAGAATTTTCAGATGAAGCATCAAGGAAAGAACTGTTAACCCTTCAAAAACTAGTATTTCAGTATATCATATGCATAGGAAATCTTTATTAAAGACCTTATGACGGAATTTGCTTATTGTGTATTAATGAAGACCAAACAAAACAAATGATGGTCGAGTTACATTCAAAGGAATGCGAAGCCCACATGAGTGAAAAAATGTTCATCAAAAAGATAATGCAACTAGGCTACTATTGGCCAACCATTGATACTGACTGCCACCACGTGGTCAAGACTTACCATAACTGCTAAATTGAAAGCGCCCTCGATCCGTGGGGTGCACGAATCCGCTTTTGACCCTTGATGTTTGGGAGTCGCCTCCTAGCTATTACGGTCTAGGAACCGATCAATGACTCTAAATAGATAAAGAACTAATCTAGAACAGAAAAACCTGAATTCGGGGATCATGTTACGGGGTTGGAAGGTGTTAGGCACCAACTCGCCCGACTAAAGCCGGTCTCTACTAATTTGGCGAATAAATTACATTGCTAAAAACCTAGATAATAAAAAAAAAATACCTTTCCGATAGTAAAGACTTTGTTCCCTCAGATCCGACAAAAATTACTCCTTGTACCGTACTCCCTTGGTTCGTTCTGTCTCCGGATTTGATTTCTGATCTCCGAGGCAAGGTATCTCCTTTTTTTTTATCTGGACTCTTCGAGTTTATTATGGATTTTGAAGTATTTTTGGAGGGCTTTTAGGTGTTCTTTAGGCTAAAATCGAAGGAGGGATGTTAGGTAAGGAGTTGGGACTCCAAAATTAGGGTTTATGGGAGGCTAGGGGGACTTTTAGACCTACTTCTCTTAGGGTTTATGATTTGATATGAAAATAGGGTGTGAGCACCTCTATTTATAGATTTTTTTAGGGGTGATTTTGATAGAGTTAGTATTTAATTAGAGTTCTTTTAGTTAAAGTTGTGTTTTAGTTAGAATTGTTTTAGGTAGAATTGTGTTTTAGTTAGAATTGTTTTAGGTAGAATTATTTTTTAGTTAGAACTCTATTAGATAGAGTTATTTTTTAATTAGAACTCTATTATGATTTTGACTTTTGGTCTTATTTGATTGACTTTTAATATTTTGACTTTAGTCTTAATTGATTGACTTTTAATATCTTGACTTCAGTCTTGCTTAATTGACTTTAATTTTGACTTTAGTCTCACTTGATTGACTTTAATACCTTGACCTTAGTCTTGCTTGGTTGACTTTGATTTTTGGAGAACCCCTCTCTATTATATCTTTAATTCTTTGGACCCCCAAATGGAGGGGTCCTTAAAGAAATATCTCACGAACCCTCAACAATTTTACTTGAAAGTCCGATTGATCGATTTTTTTAATTCAAAATTTTAAATTAATTTCATCAATGTTTCATTTTAATTATTTAATATTTTATTTATTAATTTCAAAATTTTTAATTATGAAAATTGTGAAATTACCGTTTTTCCCCCGGAGAGGACTTTTCACGTTTTAAATCGGTTTTTTATGTTCCAGGATGTTTTAGAATCGAATTTTCATAAGGAATTCAATAGAAATATTGGTTTGTGTCATTTATGAAATTTGTTGTGTGAAATGGTCATGAACTTTATGAGGGGCATTTTCGTAATTTTGTCGAATTCTGTTAAAATTGGCGAAACGATTTATTTGATTTCGATTTATTGTTTTATGTCTTCGAAAGGATTTTCCTAATCGTAACGTAGGCTTTAGGGTTGTTTTGATGTTAGAGGTATTTTGGTAATTTGGTCATTTTTAGTGATTTTTATCGTAAAGCTTCTTTTTAGGTCTACAAGATGTTGATTTCTATGTTTCTGGAGTAGTATTTTCCTAACGTAGCGTGGTTTCTAAAGTTTTGTCAGTTCGAGATACCTCATCCAGATTTTTGAAACACATCTGGTAACAAAATAAAGCAATGGAATACACATCTATCATTGGGAATCATTACGATCGGGTTGACGAGTTGATTAATCAGGCGGATACAAAAATGGGGTGTCTACAGATGCCTCTCTTTGGTAGAGGGTTGAAGCAAACTAGATAGCAAATCTATTTTGATAGAAAGTGCGATATCCGAAATGCTAAAGCTAGTGACAGTTCATTTTGTAGTCTGATTTAGCAATTCGTCAGGATGTTCGAATCCTTGAGCGTAAAACTCTCCCCGAAATAAAAATTTGTCAGGTCCTTGAGCACGAGCTCTCACTGGCAATGTCAGATCCTTGAATTTTAAAGAATTCTCCCTGACTAAAAAGTGCAAATGTGCAAGTGTGTGCACTGTAAAAACTGAGAAAAATCTGAGTATAATTTGAGCATAATCTGAGCATAATCTGAGCATAAATTGAGTATAAACTGAGCATAATTCTGAGAAAACCCTCGGCGGTAACTGAGCAAAATCCAAGATAACCCTTGGCGGCAACTGAGCAAAATCCAAGTTAACCCTTGGCGGCATCTGAGCAAAATCCAAGATAACCCTTGGCGACAACTGAGCAAAATCCAAGATAACCCTTGGCAGCAACTGAGCAAAATCCAAGTTAACCCTTGGCGGCATCTGAGCAAAATCCAAGATAACCCTTGGCGGCAACTGAGCAAAATCCAAGATAACCCTTGGCGGCATCTGAGCAAAATCCAAAATAACCCTTAGCGGTAACCGAGCAAAATCCAAGTTAACCATTGGCGGCATCTGAGCAAAATCCAAGTTAACCCTTGACGGTAACTGAGCAAAATCCAAGATAACCCTTGGCGGCAACTGAGCAAAATCCAAGATAACCCTTGGCGGAAACTGAGCAAAATCCAAGTTAACCATTGGCGGCATCTGAGCAAAATCCAAGTTAACCCTTGACGGTAACTGAGCAAAATCCAAGATTACCCTTGGCGGCAACTGAGCAAAATCCAAGATAACCCTTGATGAAAACTGAGCAAAATCCAAGATAACCCTTGGCGACAACTGAGCAAAATCCAAGATAACCCTTGGCGGCAACTGAGCAAAATCCAAGATAACCCTTGGCGAAAACTGAGCAAAATCCAAGATAACCCTTGGCGGCATCTGAGCAAAATCCAAGATAACCCTTGGCGGAAACTGAGCAAAATCCAAGATAACCCTTGGTAGCATCTGAGCAAAATCCAAGATAACCCTTGGCGGAAACTGAGCAAAATCCAAGATAACCCTTGGCGGCAACTGAGCAAAATTCAAGTTTACCCTTGGCGATAACTGAGAAAAATCCAAGATAACCCTTGGCGGCAACTGAGCAAAATTGGCAGAGGAATGAATGAATTTTGGGGAAAAATGAACGAATTTAGAGAAAACTGATTAGAACGAATCGGAGAACGAATAAATCTGGAAGATAATGAATCTGGAAGAGAAATGATCGATTCCAAGAATGATTGAATCTGGAAAAGAATCTGGAGAACGAAAGAATACCATATCTCCTATGTGGGATCCAAAATACTTTTGTTTGAACCTCAAGGATTTATCAAAAAGTTTTATGAGTTTAAAACCTGAGTTTTTATTTCTTTTGAACCTCAAGAGTTTTTCGAAAAATTCTTATCAAGAGGGTAACCTTAAGTTTGGGGTTTTCATTATCTTTTAGGATTAACGAAAATTCTCCTAATTTGACAATGAACATGGCCTTGAAAATAATTGAACACATCATGCAAAATAAAAATAAAAATGCCCCTAGTATAAGGGGGAAAGGTTACATTAAAGAAGAAAGAAAATGCCCCTTGTATGAAGGTTTGAAATATTTGATTATCACAAGCGCAATAAAGATTCAACTTTTAATTTTGATTAATTTTAATAAAGATTTTGAGTCAGGCTCAAAAGAACAAAATATTTCCTTTTGAGACTCATCATAGAATTCACCCTTCTCTCCATTGGTTCACTTGGGGAAGTAAAAATTTTCATATCGATCGTCGACAAGATACTTGTGGCTTCTGAGTCTATGCCTGGTTTAAGCGAAGTATTGAACTTGATTATTCGGACTTCTGATGTTTCAGCTCGGACCGCTCTCAGCTTGAGATTTTCTTCTGTTTCTCTTTTTTGCTCTAACTTTTGCCTAGATCGCCTTTTCAGGTTTTCAATCTAGCGAGCTTTTTCTTTTTTTCTTGGCTCTGATTGTTGCCAAAGTTGTCCTTTCAGATTTTCAACCTTGCGAGCTTGCCTTAATTTTTGCCTAAGTCGCCCTTTTGGGGTTTTCAACCTAGCAGGCATTTTTTCTTCTTTTTCTTTTCTTCTTGTCTGAACTTCTGGAGTTACTGTCTGATCATGCTTTACTATCTTCCTTGACTTTTCGCACGGTACTTAGGAGGACTTTTATAGGTAAGCTTAGGACTGGATATAAAAAGAAAAGGATTTTGAGGCTCAAAACCCGAATGCCCCTTGTGTGGCATTTCTTTTATTTTGCCTTAAATTTTCTTCCCCATTTTGAAAATATTTTTCTTTTCTTTTGAATTTTTTCCTTGATTTTTTTTATTTTGATGTGGTCGGGCCTGAAGTAACTTCTTAGGTTGCCTACGTACCCTAGAATTTTGGGATCAGACCAAAACGTAATTCGAATTTTCCCTCCCCTAGGTTAGGTGATCGGGCTAAGAAAGAAGAAAGGCATAATTTTTCTTTTTGAAAAGGCTGCAAAGGGGTTAAGAAAGGGTATGTTGAACTAGGTAACTAGGTAATACGAGGATTGATTCGGCCAATGATGGCCTCCTTAAATGTAGTACCGTTTGATTTGATCAAGGTTGGTTGGTTCTGGTAATTCGATTCCATCATGATCTTTAAGCCTGACAGCTTTTCCTGGTAGTATTTCCTTGATGATGAACGGACCTCTCCAATTTGGTTTGAACTTCCCTCTAGGCGAAGAGTGGTGCTCAATTTTGAAGTTTGATGGCTTTCTAAGGTAGTGTTTCCCTTACTAATGAATGAATCTCTCCATTTAGGTTCAGACTTCCTCCTATGATCGATGAGGGGTGCTCAATTTTTTTGTGAAGTCTGATGGTTAAATCCCTAGCTTGTAGGTAACAACTTTGACTTCCTTGTCTGCGTTGACTTTTCTTTGATAAGTTTGCACGTGGTACATAACTCTAAGCGTTTTTTCTTCAATTAAGTTTAGTTCTTCGTACCCAAGACAGACTTAGTTTGCTTTTAACAATTGATTTTCCATCAAGACCTTGAGATATGGGATTTTCTTTTCCACTGGTAAGATTACTTCCATATGAAAAACTGTATTGAAGTATGATACACCCAAAATGTGAATGATAGCTTTTTTAACCAATCTTGGTGCGATTGACACATTTTCATGATGATTATCTTGAGACTCTTACTAGCTGCCTCAACCGCTCCATTAATTTGAGGACGATAGGGAGATGATTTGTGATGCCGGATCTTTAAATTTTGAGCACAGAGTAATCCTTGACTTTTAAGTATGACCCATCATCAGAGATTAGTTCAAAAGGTACCCCCATATTGACTGATAATATGTGATTTGCAACTCAAGATGTAGTGAGGATAGCACTGATACATTTTATAACATCTTTTTTGACTCCATTGAGTATCTATTCCATGTTGAACAACACCCAAGCTTGTACCTAACATACCCTCATATGATCACACGAACAAGTCTTTTGAAATTTCTGAGTAAATTCATTATCCCCTCGTGGCCCTCTAGGGATAAGATGGTTTTCTATTTGAATCTCTTTAGGAATTATTTTCTGTTTCGAGGTCAAAGACCTTTCCTTTCTCGATTAAAGGTTGAGCCCGACTCTTATCTTCTTGTTCAGAAAAGAAATCTATCAAATTATTAGTTAATTTGTTAATACGCTCGAGGTATTCAAAAATTTCCTTTATTCGATCAATTTCAGATGGGGCAACAGACACCTCAATAGACTCAACGAACTAACTTGACTCAATAGGAAATAGTAGACTTAATCTAAGGAAGACATGACCTTGCTGGAAAAAAGGACTCAAGCTAACCCAAATGACTCATGAAAACTCAAGACAAGTACCCACACGAGTTTGATTAAGACTAAGGACTGAGATATTGCTTACAACCGGTAGGATTGAAGCACTATGATCTTCAAAAAACAACTAGGCGATGTTGAAAAATTTTGAGGTCATTTCTGACTGTTGACTTGATATTGACGTTTACTCTAACTGATCGGATTTACAACCCTAGCTAGACGATGGACGATTGAGCTTGGATACAATGATAACCCTTAAACCTCTTTTGAAGGTAAATTTAACCAATTTCAATGTCACCCCCTTGATAATATTTTAAATGAACCCTGAGATTTTATTGAATTTTGTGCACCAATCCATTAAACAATTCATCCATTCAATGATTATTCAGAAGGAAAATAATTTTATTACACTCTTGAAAATAATGTTTTTATTGAATAACAATTTTCACAATTCTGATTATTTTTTGAAATCATTTTCTTTTTAGAAAAACATATTTTGATAATTTTACAAGGTCCATGCAAAAAATAGATTTTTGGTAAAAAAACATTTTTCAAAAATTTTCCATGCAAAAATAGATCTTTTGTAAATCATTTTTCCTTCATTTTCTTTTCTTTTGGAAAACATCTTCTTCTAGAAAACATTTTTTCTCTGAAAACTAGTTTTTTATTTGGAAAGCATTTTCTCTTGGAAAATCTTGTTCTTATGAAAAATATTTTCTGAAAAACACTTTTTCTTAAAAAACATTTTTTCTAGCGAACAACACTTTTTCTGGAAAATATTTTTTTAAAGAACACTTCTTTTGGAAAATACTTTTTCTGGAAAATATTTTTCCTTCGTAAACCATTTTTCCTCTTTGAAAATTTGATTTCTATTTCGATTTAAATGTCCCGGCCCATAATGATCGTTGGATCGAGATGGACTAAGTCAAGTTTAAAATGGATTTTTTTATTGGGTTGGTGTACCCAGTGATACTGTAATTTCAAATCAGGTTAAATAACAAAATATTTATCCTTGAGGAAAAATCCGCACATTCCTGATCCCATTATTCATATACATTCATCTCATCGTTCACATGCATTCTGATCTTATCATTCACATACATTCATCTCATCATTCAAAAAGTTCCATTCAATAAACAACCCGGGAACACCCGCGATAAGTTCGAGTCGTGACCTACTGGGAAAGTTTCTAGACTCTAAGCTTACTACGTGCAATGCATTTTTATCTGACCACCCTTGCCCAAGCACACCTATATACCTCTCGATACGTGGTGACTTGGTTTGATATACCGTATAGGTGATAATATAAAACCTCAATTCACTTCTCTGAAGCCAAAAACAGCCAGTTTGATCTCCAGTTAAGAGATGGCGCACAATGCTTAGCAAGGGCCCACATAAATACCTCTCGTCTAGAATAGACGTAGTCTATCCCCCTCGTACAGTAGGGTACAACGGGGTAAGATCTTGCTTAGGCACTGGTTTTTACCAAGAAGTGCAATTGATATACTGAGATTATCTTTTATACCTACGGGTACGAGTCAAGAGTTATAGCTTTCATAAATGGTTTGGCATCCCACGAGGGGACCGACCACGTACTAGTACTACGTTGGCAATCGGGACATGTGACTGTGTGGCTCATAATAGGTCAAAGGCTTAGGTTGCTCCAGCCTGGGTGCATCAATATACCTCTTAGAATCACCTAATCAGACGGTATTGATGCCCCCAGTTAGATATACCCTAAGGTACGTGACTGGAGTTGTGGTTTTCATGAATGACTTCGCATCTCCGAAGAGACCGGGCCATGCACTAGTGCCACGTTGGCTATATAGGACGTGTAAGTGTGCAAAACAGTAAACGTACATGTGGTGTGTGCAAAATAGGGTGGAGTGTGCTCGGGGCCTTTTTTTCCAGATAAATGAGCCTATGGGCCAGATCAGATCATTAATGGGCCACAATCATAGTGAATACAATCATCAAAAGATTATCAAGATTAAAGTCATGGCATGCAAATCATGAGGAATTAAAATCAGCCAATCAATCAATATGTTAGAGTTAAGGTTCCATCAACCAAGATATCAAAAGGATATCATCATATCAATCGGGTATCAAAAGGGAAATCATGCACCCTAATCTAGCACATAACCTATTCAAACATGGACTCATCGAGTTAACTCATCTCATAGCATTCAATCCTCATATAACATGGAAACAATATCATCATAACATATCAAGGAAATGTATAAGAACAAGCAAACATTTGCATGAAACCAATAAGTTCAAACGAGTTGACTCAACTTATTACGCTCAAAATTGGGTTTCATGGCAACACATTATGGTAAAATCACACAAAGAGAATTAAAATAAATAGCACACAACTAGCTCTTCACGTGATGTAAGATGGGTTCAACTAAGTCGACTCACCTAAAAATTCACTCCTATGGTTGATTTTCGAAATCCAATTTTTTATTTTTTTTATTTTTTTTAACCTAAAAAAAAATTACTATTAGCAACGAATTTATAAAAATAAAAAATAAAAACCTTATCCAACCAAGAAACAAATGTTAATTAGTAGCTCCAAAACCTACTATTTCTTTAGGCCTTTGCCCCTTTTTTTTTACTGCTGTAAAACTCGAGCTACTGTAGAAAAATAGACACCCAGAAAATCCAAAAGGCGGATGGGGAGAATAAGTCAAAACCCACTCACACTCAGAAACACTTGATCCTGTGTGAGAAACTCGAAGATAGATTAGCAGGGCTTTATGGGAAATGGCTTTGCTTCTCTGAGATTTCTAGTTGGGGAGGCAAGAGGTTGAGAAAGCTCCCCTGTACAGGTTGATTAGAATTATCCGACTCGTCCTCGAAGAGAGACTTTATGGACGGCCTCTTTATTTTAGTGCTCTTCTTCTTCAATTCAGCAATGCCCGGCACTTCATGAGCATTGACAATTTCGAAGTTCTTATAGGTGTAACCTACAAAGTTGATGTCCTTTGAAGAGAGCATCTTTCTCCACGGGCCTGATTTTGATGATGTTTGAATCTGGTTGTCAGTCTCTTCGAACTTCTCAAAGTTTTGAGTGTCCAACTCATCATTGACCTCTGGAATAAACGCAGTTTCCATTTGATATAGTCTATCCCATTCAACACCTTTAAACCATGGATGAACCTTAATTTCATGAGCGCCTTTGGTACCAAGACTCTGCTGGACATTGCATAAAATTTTACTAATAAGATCTTTAGCTTCTGCAGATAGCTTTGCTTCTTCAGGAAACTTTAAATGAGTTCTCCAATTTACAATCTTCCTACAAGTTTGCATAGGTTCATCAGAATAAAAAGGATGGTATCCCACAAGCATTTCATACATGATAGCCCCTAGTGACCACCAATCACATTCCATTCCGTATCCCTTTTTCAAAAGAACTTCAGGAGCAATATAGTCGGGTATACCAACAGTAGAATAAGCCAGCATCCTCCTGTTTCTCTGCCAATGTTGTAGTTGCTCCTGTTGTATGCGCTTAGAACCAGGCAGTCATTCATCACTCCGTGAGGATTTCCCATTACCATTGTTTCCCACAGAAAAATCTTGTTCCTAGAGTGTACTACAGTCTAATGGTTTACATAATCCGAAATCAGACAGCTTCATATGGCCATGTCTATCCAGCAACAGATTATCGGGTTTGATATCTCTATGAATGTAATTATGTTTGTGGATAGACTCAATGGCCAGAAATGTTTGCCCAACATAAAATCTGGCCTCATCTTCAGTTAAAGTATCCTTCCGCATAAGTAGAGTCATCATATCTCCACCGGGTAGATATTCCATAATGAGATATAGGAATTATTCGTCTTGAAAAGAACAATAAAGTTTGACAATGCAATTGCTGTCAACTTCTGCCAATAGATTCCTCTCAGCTTTAACATGCTCAACCTGCCCTCTGCGAAGCATTTCCAATTTCTTAAGCTTCTTCATTGCATAAACATGACCTGTTGTCTTTTCCCTACAGACTCTGACCTCCCCGAACGCACCCTTTCCTATCATCGTCAACAATTCAAAATCATCAGCTCCCATTTTATGCCTCTGAAGACGCATATATTTAGTTTCCTTTTTCTCCAAGTATTTTAGTAGGTTGTTTTGCTCCTCCTCAGCCACATTGGCATCAGCCAACTTCTTTTCCAGTATATTCCGTCACTCCTTTCTTTCCTGCAAATTCTTCATTTGTTCCTTATAATGGTTTTCTATGTACTGCTTTGCTGCTGCAACCTTTTGCTTTGTAACATTTGAAGGCACTACATCACTAGTGGGTGGCTTTGACCTTTCTTTTCCTGTACTTGCTGTTTCTTTCTTCTTTGTCGAAGACCTAAATTTATCTCGGGGTTGAAACTTATGAAACCAACTCCTTGCCGAATCCATACCCACAGAATTGTACAAAAGATTAACTACAAGTCTACACCTCGACACTTCTAACTCAAATTCTCATAAATTTCAGTTTTTTCCTCCTCTCCAAATCCAAGCCGATTCCACAACCAAAACAAGTAAAAATCTCAGCATGCTCGACTCCAGAAAATCCCAATTTTGTACACTCACTTAAGAATTGTTAAAGAAGAACACCGATCCGAAACCCTTGATGTCATGGAAATCGAAATATCAGCCATTTACGCTGCTACATGGAAGAAGAAGAAGAAGCAACGATGACTTCTTTGCTCGTCTGATTCCTCTCTCTCTCTCTCTCTCTCTCTCTATTCTCCTACTTTTAACGTGTGTGGCTGCTGCCTTTTCAACCCATGTAAGAAGGAGATCGAAGAAAGAAAACATGATTTTTGTTATCAGCACACCAGCTTGGCAGTGCAGTTTTTTCTTCTTTTTTTAAAAAAAATAAAACTTTTACTCTAGACACACCACTTAAGGGGTCGCTGTTGCCAACAGCACGCCCAAAATCTGTTTTTTTCTTTCTTTCTGTCCATGGATACATACGCTGCCAAAGGGCAGACCGATGCGCACTCAATAATAAAAAAAAACAGAATTTTCTTCTTTTATGCGCATTGTTAATGGACAAATCGGCAAACTCTAAAAAAAAAAAATTTTTTTTTTTTTTATCGAGAGATCCACATATGAAAATAAATAATAAAAACCCATGGTCCAAAAATCGTCATCCTATCTCAATAAAGTCATCCTTTTGAAATCTTGAATTATTTCAAGTCATTCCAAATGATCGTTGATTAAATCATAAACAAATAATGACAAGCAAAAATTGAATATTCACAACTCAAACACACGATCCATAATTGAACAAAAAGAATGATAGAGATAACTAACAAATAAATAAATAAATAAACAAATAAACTAACAAATAAACAAAAATATAGATCATTTTAGCAATGATCCCATACTTGGGATTTTTCAAGTCTGATCCTCAAAAATCCCAAGTGGAGTCGCCATTGAAAGCGCCCTCGATCCGCGGGGTGCGCGGATCAGCTTTTGACCCTTGAGGTTTGGGAGTCACCACCTAGTTATTACGGTCTAGGAACCGATCAATGACTCTAAATAGATAAAGAACTAATCTAGCACAAAAAAAACTGAATTCGGGGATAATGTTACGGGGTTGGAAGGTGTTAGGCACCAACCCTGCCCGGACAAAGCCGATCTCTACTAATTTTCCAAATAAATTACATTGCTAAAAACCTAGATAATAATAAAAAATAAAAAAAACATTATACATTTCCGATAGCAAAGACTTTGTTCCCTCAGATCCGACAAAAATAACTCCTTGTACCGTACTCCCTTACTTCGTTCTGTCTCCGGATTTGATTTCTGAGCTCCGAGGCAAGGTATCTCCTTTTTTTTTATCTGGACTCTTCGAGTTTATTATGGATTTTGAAGTATTTTTGGAGGGCTTTTAGGTGTTCTTTAGGCTAAAATCGAAGGAGGGATGTTAGGTAAGAAGTTAGGACTCCAAAATTAGGGTTTATGGAAGGCTAGGAGGACTTTTAGACCTACTTCTCTTAGGGTTAATGATTTGATACGAAAATAGGGTGTGAGCACTTCTATTTATAAATTTTTTTAGGAGTTGATTTTGATAGAATTAGTGTTTAATTAAAGTTCTTTTAGTTAGAGTTGTGTTTTAGTTAGAATTGTTTTAGGTAGAATTGTTTTTTAGTTAGAACTCTATTCGATAGAGTTATTTTTTAATTAGAACTCTATTATGATTTTGACTTTTGGTCTTATTTGATTGACTTTTAATATTTTGACTTTAGTCTTAATTGATTGACTTTTAATATCTTGACTTCAGTCTTGCTTAATTGACTTTAATTTTGACTTTAGTCTCACTTGATTGACTTTAATACCTTGACCTTAGTCTTACTTGGTTAACTTTGATTTTTGGAGAACCCCCCTCTATTATATCTTTAATTCTTTGGACCCCCAAATGGAGGGGTCCTTAAAGAAATATCTCACGAACCCTCAACAATTTTACTTGAAAGCCCGATTGATCGATTTTTTTAATTCAAAATTTTAAATTAATTTTATCAATGTTTCACTTTAATTATTTAATGTTTTATTTATTAATTTTAAAATTTTTAATTATGAAAATTGTGAAATTACCATTTTACCCCCGGAAAGGACTTTTCACGTTTTAAGTCGATTTTTTATGTTCCAGGATGTTTTAGAATCGAATTTTCGTAAGGAATTCAATGGAAATATTGGTTTGTGTCATTTATGAAATTTTTTGTGTGAAATGGTCATGAACTTTATGAGGGGCATTTTCGTAATTTTGTCAAATTCTGTTAAAATTGGCGAAACGATTTATTTGATTTCGATTTATTGTTTTATGTCTTCGAAAGGATTTTTCTAATCGTAACGTAGGCTCTAGGGTTGTTTTGATGTTAAGGGTATTTTGGTAATTTGGTCATTTTTAGTGATTTTTATCGTGAAACTTTTTTTTAGGTCTGCAAGATGATGATTTCTATGTTTCTGGTGTAGTATTTTCCTAGCGTAGCATGGTTTCTAAGGTTTTGTCAGTTCGAGATACCACATCCGGATTTTTGAAATACATCTGGTAACAAAATAAAGCAATGGAATACACATCCATCATTGGGAATCATTACGATCGGGTTGACGAGTTGATTAATCAAGCAGATGCAAAAATGGGGTGTCTACACAAATACATGCTAATTTTATACATATGCCACCATTGTAGTTAGTAGGTCTTACATCACCTTGTCCTTTGTCTAGGGAATTGACATTATCTTAAAAGTCACACCGAAGGTGTCCAACGGACACGACTACATTTTGGTCGCCATAAACTACTTCACCAAATTGGTAGAAGTTGTCTCTTATGTTGTGCCATTGCTTCCAAAGTTGTGAAGTTCATTCAAGTAAATATCATCAACAAATATGGGGTACCTTCTGAGTTGATCTATGATAACAATACCCATTTCAAAGCCAAGGTTATAATTCTGTATGCAAGATACAAGATCAAGTAATCATCTCACTATCGTCCTCAGACTAATGAAACAATTGAAGCAGTCAACGAGAATCTCCAAACCATCATCAGAAAGATGTGCCAAACATACCATGACTGGTCTAAGAAATTACCTAGCACCTCAATTCAAACTTCCGCAAGAGTTATTATGTACCTCTAATCTACAGCATGGAAGCAATTTTCCTTGTCAAGACAAATATTCCTTCCCTTAAGGCATTGATGGAAAGTTAGTTATTAAAAATGGACTGGGTCCGTCATCGCCATGAAAAACTAAATTTGATCGAAGAAAAATGACTCAGAGGTCTCAATCACATACAAACTTATCGAAGGCAAGTTGCCCATGTATTTGAAAATACGGTAAAGATTTGATAAATGTAAGTCAAAGATCTGGTTCTAAGGGAGAATATGGTACCCATTTTCGATTCTTGTAGGAAGTTCAAACCCAACTAGGGTGATCCCTATATCATCAAAGAGATATTGCCCAATAAAGTAGCTAGACTTGAAGATCATAATGGAAAATTAACTACCAGAATCGATAAACCTTGACCAGATCAAATGATACTACATCTGAAGAGACCATATTCGGTTAAACTAATTTCTTTGATATCGAAATCACTTCTTTTCCGTCCCTTTGCAGCTTTAAAAAAAAAAAAAAAACCAAAAATTTCTTAACTAGATTACCTAACGTAGGGAATGGTGTGATTGAACTACGTTTTGGTCTGATTCCAAAAATTAGGGATATGCAACCTGAGTATTCATTTCAGGTCCGACCACATCAATAAAAAGAAAAAAGGAAGAAAATATTCAAAAATAAATAAAAATTGATAAATGAAAAATGTTTGAACTACGTTTTGGTCTGATCTTAAAAATAAATTTGGGGTACGTAGGCAACTTGAGAAGTTACTCCAGGCCCGACCTCACATAAAAAGGAAAAAATATACCTCCAACGAGAGTAGTAGAAGAAGTAAAAAAATTTCAAAAGAAATGCCATACAGGGGCATTTGGGTTTTTGAGCCTTATATTTTATTTTCTGAAAGTGTTGTCCTAAGCAAAAATATAAAAGCCATCCTTGGTATCGCGAGTAAATGTTGAAAAAAAATATAATGATTCACCCTGAGACAAGATCTCTCAAATGCTCATAATTGACAGCATCCTTCGACGCTCAGATAACACACTAAACATTTATATGGATATTAAAAAAAATAAATAGAAAATGAAAGCTCGCTAGCCTGAAAACCCAAAAGGATGGTCTAGGAAAAAGTCAAAGGAAGAAAACAATAACGAGCTTGTTAGGTTGAAAAGTACAAAAAATTGTCATCTCGCTAGGTTGAAAACCTAAGAGGACGACCTATGGAAATGAAAGAATCTCAGACCTTCAAAGTCCAATCAACCATCTATCAATTCCATGTAACCATCCATTACCAATTTGGATGAATGCCCAACCCAAGCCAAGTAGAAAACTCGGATGTCCATGCTTCTCATCTATGAGCACTTGAATATTTTGACTTCATTGAATAAGCTCAAAGGGCAAAAGGAATCTTTAATGAATTTCAAAAGGAAATACTTGTCGTTCCAATTTTTTAGTCCAACTCGAAAATCTTCACTTTAATGCCAAGGATGTAAGTTAGTCTTTATTTCGCTTCTAGTAATCTAAAATTTCTTAGCCTTTAATATCCTCGAAAGGTCATTTTTAGTCTAAGAGTTCAAAATTTTCCCTTTACACTAGGTGCATTCTCTAAGGAAATGCATGCTCCGTTTTGTGCAGTTCACCTCTAAAACTAGGGGCATTTTTGGCTTTAATCACAAGATTCCTAAATCATGTCTCTTCAACAAATGATAAGGTTAACTTGAGATAGGGTTCCCCCTCTTGATAGCCAATATAAAACCCATGAGGTTTAAAAAAGTCAAGATACCTATCAGAAGCCTGCAAGTTTCATAGAATTTTCAATGTCTTGTGTTTATTCGCTCAAACTCGGTTCATTACTTTTTCTCTCGGATTGAGTAGAGTGAAACCCTTCATGCAACATCTTTTGTCTAAGTCTAAGGTGAGTGTTGACACTTGCATAACAAGTTTCTTCAATAATTAAAAATAACACTATACAACACACACTGAAAAAGATTACAAGAGTAATAACACCTAAACATCTAAAATTGCAACGATCAAGCCAATCAAAAAATGAAAGAATCTCATTGCCCATTGAAGAAATGAAATACATAGATTATACATTTCTTAAAAACTAATAAAAAAACATAAATCCTAGTTCTTCAACCTAAGATTTGAAGCCAAAAATAAGATTAGAAGCCAAGATAAAATAAAATATTCTCGAAACTCACATCTTCATTCACATCATTTGTTTGGATCGGTTCTTCATTGGCATGTTTGATAGTAAGGCTGAATGAAAATTCGATTTGGTAACCTTTGCAGACAAGATCTACAAGAGTAGAACGGATAAATTGGAAAAAAATAAAAAAATTATCGAAAACTAAGATAAAATGCATAAAACTAATGATCACCATGTGACATCAACATATAGAAACCATTAAATAGTGAAATCATACCCAGAAAGCTTGAGTTCAAATCATATGACCCAAGCAAAGCAGGGCTCTTAACCCATTTAAAATTAATCAAATCCAAGCCAAGGCCTAATCCCTATTACAGTAACTTTCATATCAAGGTTACACAGATAGAGACTTCCACGTCACCTTAAACTACTTCCTTTCAATTGATTAACATAAGCATGCACCATTGAGTAATCAATAACATGCCTCTCCCTAAAAAACATGTGAACAATAATTAACCCAAAGAAAATTACCTAACCAACTACAAACACACTAAACACAAACACCAATGAGTGGAGTAGTTCGACACCCACACCAATCATTGGATTCAAACATTTTTTTAATGGGCATAAAACCTTTCCTTGGCCTTTATCATGGAACCCATTATGTAAAAGAAGAAAATTTTTAATCCAATTTAGTACAGACATGTTTCCTAGACCATTCCCCTAATGTTCAAATTGATAAGAGAATCTAGTTGAACTTTTTTCTGAGATAAGGAATGCCATATTGTGCCATGTTAGCTAGACAAAGATTGATCACAATATGCATGGATGATATAGAATCCCCAAAAAAAAAATTGTAAGTATTGTGGCATGTTTGTTGGAAAATAGCTGTTGACAACACAGAGCAAATGATATCTCATCCTATTCCTTGAACAACTCAATTTATCGATTTAAGAAAATAGGAGGTACAAATCATCATCACCATATATAGAGTGTTTTGTTTATGAAAGCATGCCATGTAATCTCTTGTAATTGTTTGGATAACTTGGTAAGCTAAAATACATAGTACAAGCCAAACAAATATCCAAAAAATACGGGGTTCACTTTCGTAATAAGAATCATTGAGAGCAATCATGCATGAAAAACAATTAAAAAAAATAACCCATTAAAGAAGGCCAAAATTACCAAAGCAATCCTAAACATATCCCCCAGTTAACAAAAGGGTTAAATTTAAATCACATATATCTTTATCTTAACAATACACAACAAAGGATCACTTTTTTTTTTAAAAGTAAAACGAGGCTTTGGTGAAGTATTAGAAGTATTCAAAAATGGGGAAAATGCTACCTTGTTAGAATAGTTTGCTATTATAGCCTTTAACAATCAAACTTTAACTTCTTAACCCCTTAAATTGTTATTATTAACTTTCATATACACAACTACTAGTGTAAGACAGTCCCCAAACAGCCCTACAACCCATAAATTTAGACTACTTGCTGGTTTTTAACAATGTTCATTCCATCTAAGTACAAAGCACTCAAACCTAACTTACTGGCACTTGGAGAGGATGGAGATTCAAAGTAAGGTAATGTCAACAAATAAAAATCTAACATCCAAAATTTGTACCATTACAGATCGTACAATAGAGATGTTCCTTGAGTTGTTCTCTGTCTCACCTTCTTTTTTGCAACATCAAAGCTTAAAAAAGTTTAGAGATTGAAGAGCTCAAATGAGCTCTAGAGCCGCTATAGAAAGAAAATTTTCCCTTCATTTTATAATCAGAAAAACAAGCCATAACTTCTAAAAATCTCACCATAGAAGATCCACTTGAATCTAAGGACAAAGAAAAAAATGGTGAGAAAAAATTCAGATCTAACAATATCAAAACACTAAAATTTATAGATCATTTTGATATATAATCAATTTTTTTTATTCGTATGTTTTATTTCATCTTGCAAAATTAACACATTTGGAAACAAAAATGAAAAATAATATATTTTTTGGAATCCCAAACCCTAGATCTCATCTTCAACAACCTGAATAGTGTTATGTATCCACCAACCTGAGAAAGAGACTTACCTTAAAAAAACAACAAAGAAATTTCAAGAGTGAATTAGATGTTAAGGTTCATGGCTTCTTCTTCCCTCTATCGTATCCAATGTTGAGAGACCAAGAGATAACTTCGAGAAATCAGAGACAGAGAGAGAGTGTGTGTGAGTGAGATTGAGAGATCAGACACACAAAGAGAAAGAGAGATCAAGTGACCAAATATATATAGAGAAAAGGAGAGAGAGAAATCAAGCGATCAAATAAAGGGAGAGATGAGATCAAGGGAAAGGGAGGAAGAGAGATGGAGATAAAAAGGGAGTTTTGCACGTTGCATAATGTGTTTTGAGGGATAAAACAAACAAATTTGTGGTCCAATTGCCACGAAATTTAGGGTTCTAAAATTCGTCAAGCTAGGCCAAACAAATCGTTTCGTCAGATTTTGTGATTTTCATATATATATATATATCTTTATCTATAAAACCCAAATCCTCCATATCTCCTTACATATCTATATCTCCATCTTAGCATCCTCAAGCTTTCTTTTAGCCTTCTACTCCTCATATCTCTTTATCTCCTTACTCATTCTTGCCCCATCATGTTCTGAAAGTGATGACAAACCTCTCTAAATTTTGAAAATAATTCAGATGGCCCTTGGTGTTCTCAAACTAATAACTAGCCCACTTAGACCATGGTCTTCTATTATACAGCTACCAAAAATGGTTGAAATACCCACACCTTCAATTTTTGGCAGAACCCTAATTTCTTTCCTCAATACCCTAATTCAACAATGGGTTATTGTTTTATCTTCTTAATCAATGAGGAGAAAATAAGTAGGGAATCTTCCATCATGGCATTCTTGAGGTCTTTAAATGCCACTTAATACTGATCCAACTAGAAGCATGCAATGTTTTTGTTCAACATGTCAGTAAGAGGATATTAGAGAAAGGTTTAAAGACAAGGCAATCTTTGGGAATGAGCAAGTCCGTAGAGCAAGCCATAGAAATTCATAAAGCATTTTGTACCCATAATAAAATAAAGAACATAATACTATGGGTTGCATAAAAAAATTGAATTGTAGTATTACTTGCTTTCTTATCAAACGAAGCAACTATATATTGATGTATGAAAACAAAAGTATAAAGCTAAAGTGAATAATGGACTAACAAATAACTACGAGTAGAAAATTTAATAAAAATAATATAACAAATAGCAAAGAAAAATTTATTCACCTTGTCGAAAGTTTTATTGAGGGGGTAGAACATTATAGTGAAATGTTCCTACATCAAAACAAAGACAAATGACAAAAAGAAATCACATCACATCATTTAATAGCATGAAAAACAAAATATTTGACTACTAATTAAGTCAAAAACCCAACTTAGATGTGTCCATAGAAACTTGTCATTTTGTGCAACCATATTTTAGTTATTCATGAAGACTAATTAGTTCACTAAACTAATTTTAAGTTAGTACAAAATTTTCTTTTGTTTTATTTTATGGGTTATTAATTAAAGAAATTTATCAGAAGGAACTATATAAAAATTGAAACATATCTTTTAATAGTAATATTTAGATAGTGAGAACAAGTACTAATATCCTTGTACCAACAAAAAACACTGCTATAAATAGAACTTGAAGGAGGAATATCAATCGTACAGCTAAACCCTAATTTATAGGATGAGGCTTTGATGATGATTATGAGAAAGTTAATACTATTTAATCATCTCTAGGGGTGATTATTTTTGTCTCTAAAAGATACTTATGGAATTGTTTTTTTGAAAGGGGTGTCTATTTTTTTCAATAATTAGTTGTTTAGACAAAGATGGCAACAAAGATATGTAATGAAAACTAGAAGCCCTTAGTGTATCACAAGATTTTATGAACCTGAAAGTCCAAATAATAGTAGTACATTGTGTTATTATACATGGCCTAGGGGCAAAACCTCTAAAAAGATTTCTCACAAACATGTGTTCTTCTCTTCACTTTTTTCAACCTCCATCCCCAAACCCTAATACCCTACTTTAAAAGATATGATTTCAAAGTAAAATATTTACATCCTTGAATCTTTAAGAATCTTAATCAAATATAGCCAAATCCTATTTTTTAATATATATCTCAAGAAATCTTATTATAACTACTCATTATATTTAAGTTACTAAATATGGACCATAATAGGTGCTTGAGAGAGAATCCGAGTAAATAAAAATTCAATTGATAGATTCTCAATAAACATTTGTTTTGGAAAAGATCAATGTTAACTATAAAGTGATGGGAGTCTTATTGATGAAAATTTGACGAACCATTAAAAAAGAAGACTTCATAAAACATCTCAAGAAATTGAAGAAGTAAAGAGCAGATCAAAATAAGTTAGAAATCTTTAATTTACATAGAAAATGGTGTCCTAAACGTTTATCTTGAATTTACTTAATAATAAAAAAAGAAAAGCATGTATAGATTGAATTTCTTGCTCATATGATACAATATAAAAATGAGCCAATAGAACATAAACTTTAACAAACCCTTGCTCTTGAAAGGAATATAGAATGAAAAGAGAAAGGTAATTGAAGATCACCTGATAAATGATGAACACAACAATCATAACTCCATTCCCTACAAACATGGAAGTCTCAAGTAGAGTGATAAAGATTAGACTAGTTTGAGGCCACCAACTCTTCCCCAAGACCTCCATCTCTATATCCAATCAAAAATTTCAAATGCATTGCTTAGGGTTAGGGTTTGAGATTTAAATAATTCTTCTCTTCAAAATTATAAATGATCGTTTCGTGTTTGATATATTGGAAATTAAGGCTTTTCTTTCTATAACATGCAAAAAGACATAACTACCCTTAAAAGTAACCTTTTTTTACTTCTTAGTTGTAGTCTTCTTCACTCCTACCCTCGTCAAATTTGTACTTTAATTTTTCTCTAATCCCTGAAAATAGTTTTTACTAACCTTTTTCTCGTTTTATTATTCGATTTATCACCTACTCCATTAAATCTTTTGTTTTTTGCATATTTCTTGTCATGAATTTTTCATATTAATTTTCTCCATTAATAAATAATATTTCTTCACTAATGATATCTTTAAATTAATTTAGGTTATTGATTAAGGTTTGATGTCATGCCAAACATGAACTTAATCAAGGTGTAACTCTTGTAACCTTCTTATAAACAAAATGGAAAACCATGGGAATTAAAGGAATAAATGTCAATTTATCAAAATTATTCTAAAACAGATAATTGCTTTCATCAAATTAATTCAAATATTGGTATATGCATGTTTTAATAAATATTTTAATAGCATAGCTGGTCCAAGAATTTCTACAAGATATTGATTGTTTTAGTACATTCTCCTCTCTCAGATGTTGATGTTAATTTAAGAATCAAGTTAGTAATTGGAATAAAGCTTGTCAAAGTTGTCAAGCTATGTTGGACAACCACACGATTATATCCAACTATGCTTCCAAATGGGTTTCTTGATCTAGAATATTATAGATAAACATCCTTGTTGTAGAGGATTTCAGATAAGGATCTAGATTGTTCTTTTAGTTGTAAAATAATTTTTTTCCTTTCCTTAAATTATGGGATCTCAGCTCCCAAAACTTCTCACTAATACCAAAAAGACTTTAGAAATTACTTTTTAAATTATATCTATAAGAGTGATGTCTATTCTTTGAATGAAAAAAGTGCACATAAAAGGGTGGTTTTAGACATCGATTTTTCAAAAATTGATGTCTAAAGTAGTGTACATTTTGACATGAACCATCCAACCCGCAAACTGCACTGTAGATGTCATTTTTAAAATAAAAAAATAAACTAATGCCTATTTCATAAAATAAAATAAAATAAGAAAGTGATGTCTAAACTATTTTTGATAGTAGTGCATGCAGATATGTAATTCATCATGTCTAATAGAAGTACGAAAAATCTGCTATCTTTTTTTGCTTTTCTTTCAAATCTGATCACTATTTTATCATGGTATCAAAACTTATTGGTTCTTATTTTTCTTCTAATAACTTTAAGAGTTGTCAGATTGATTTAACTTTCTTGGGGACATCCTTCTTCATTATTATTACTTTTGGCATTTCTGTTGCTACAAATCCTTCATCTTCACTTTTATTTGCAACTTTGCTACTACAAAGTCTTTCCAAAGAAAATGCAAAAAACCAATTCTCAGAATGCATCCTCTAAGAATGCGTTTGTTGAGGTGTCATATTTTCTTCGTCATTTGGACAGCTCAAGAATTTTTACTCTCAAAGATATTTTCTAGTGAAAATTATGTTACTTAAAGTCCTGCAATGAGTATGGCACTTAGCATAAAGAAAAAAAAAATCTTGATGGATCATCATCACACTGCCTACTACTTCCCCTGAGTTTATTTTATGGAAGTATGGAAGCACAACAATGATATGGTTCTATATATTTTTTTTTTAAATGTTAGCAGGGGTTAAGGCAGACCCAGACCAGCATAAGAAGTGGTTCAAGGGGTTTGAATCTAAGACCTTGCGAACAACCTCCACAAGGTCTTACCACTAAGCTAAGTGGTCCTTCTTATAATTTGGTTCTATCATTGATCTTTCACTCCATTGAGAATGCTTTGGCAAACAATGTAATCTATGTTGATTATATTTCTAAGGTTTGAATAGTTATCAAAAGACATCTTTATCGCAAAACATGTAAATTTCCCTAATTAAGAAAACCAAAAAATTGAAATGTAATACCCTGAGTTTTTAACTAGTATCTCGAGAAAATCAAATTGTAAAATTGGAGAAAATTTTGAAAAGATTTTAAATACTTGGATTTTGTTTTATTCATTTTTAACAAAAACTGACTTCATCATTGAATTCCAAATGGTCGAAAAATGTATTTTAGCCTATAAGCAAGCTCGAATTCGAGTTTGGATGAAAAAGTTATAAAATCCTTGAATTTCATGTCGAGCGGAACCTAAAAAGGTGAATTTTCATTAGACTGAGAATTAATAAAATCTGATTGCACCATTAGGTCCACAATGAAAAATTATAAAGAATACAGTATTCATTTGCCAATTTTCGAGTCCAAAAAGTTAAGTTACTGCCAAAAGTAGAAACAAATGAAAAATACCAAAAATATCCCTCCAACTCTTTATAAAAGAATAAATCTATTCTTTTATTTCATTTTCTCTTCTCTTCCACGACCCAAATCCTAACCGATTAAACACCCAAGGGTTTCCACTCTCTTCACTTTAAGATCCGTTGTGAACTAGAAGCCGTTAAGCGTCGACGAAGAAGAAAAAATCGTTGACATTGAAAAATTCTACAAGTCATCCACCTTTGATCTTCATGTTCTTTTATTTCTCTACATCTCTCCTCAAAAATAGTGATTAGGTTTCTATACCACATAGTCAAACTTTTATCGAACTTGAGGAAGCATCATTCTTTATCGGAGAAGGATGAAGAACATCATCACTAAAATCTTTGCCAACCATTGTTAGTTTCACACCTAAGTCAGTCCAACCTTGAGTTCCTCATTGTCAATCTGTGATTTTCAAACTAGCTCATAGTGTTTTAAAACTACGAACCTTGGTAAGGGACTCTCAATTCGTAGTAGTAGCCATAGATTTTGAAAACATGTATTTAGGATTTTTAATAAAACTTGTCGTGTGTTTTTAAATCGTAGAATATCGGTTCATTTATTTAAAATTCATGCCAAGACCCTCATGTTTGATATGTTTTCATTATATTTTTAAAAGTTACACATGGGTGGGATAATGGATTCGAAGAACTGTAGACGAAACCTGACGATTTGATCTAAAAACCTAAAATTTCACGCAACTAGTAGCTTGCTGACAGCGCCACCATTGGTCACTACTGGTGCAACTGTCAACCACTGATAGAACAAAATTTTGACATAAAATGGAATTTTCCTTTTGTCTTATTCTCCCTACAGCTTATACATGTTTGTGCACCCTTCATTTCAATAAAAATACTTAAGTAACTTACTTTAAGTTCTTTAATGAAATTAAGGTTTAACCTCCATTTTGAAATAATGGGAATGGCTTCAAGATTCAAATCTCAAAGGATCAAAATCCAATTTTTAATTTCAAGAACAAAATATAAATTTTGATGTTTTCATCAGATTTTCAAAAGTGAATATCTTTTGCATTACTTTGAATTGAGTTATAAAAATTATATGATATAGAATTTTATGTTAAAGGCTTTCATTTTCAACAATCCATTTTCAATTTTAAGAACTTTGAAAAATCACGTTTCTGACACTTAACCAAATTTCTACTAGTTTTGGTAGTTTAACTTCTCGTATGTATTGGGGCCCCATTTTGAATGATCAAAATGAATTTGAAATTTTGTAAAAGGAATGTTGTATTCGTAAAAGTGCAAAGTAAAATATAAAAAAAATAAGAAAAGGGAAGAAACGGTAAATGTAATAATCACGCCCAAGGGGTGATATCTACATTTTACATCATTGTGTTGTGTGTAGGTTGGTAAATGGATATCCAGGGATAATAATTATGGTTGCATGTTTATTTAATTTCTGTATCTCGAGGCGCGGTTTATGTTACCGTACTATTATTTACTTTAGGCTAGTAGGCCATAATTGCATGGTAGGAAATTGGATAGCCATTTGCAACTTTGTAATGCTAATTTCTCATTTGTTTTAAAAAAAAAAAAACGATATACATTTATAGTTATTTTGTAAGCTATTAAATAGTTTGTGAATGCCTGAAGGAATAGTGCGTCGTATCAACCATAGTGATGTACTATCCTAGGATGTACGGTAGGGACATCGAAGCTTATACGTGGTATGGGACGCATATGATAGTGGAGTCATAAATAGAATCTAGGATCATTCTTTTTTATATTTACCAGTGAACTTATAATATAAAGGTGGTTGTATATGAATGAGATTGTATAATGGGAATCACATACACACTTGATAGGCATAGAGCAAAATGATTAATTAGTGATCACTAACAATTTAGAGTAGTCAAACATTCTGACACATCGAAAAGAGACCCATTGCTTACGATTACGTCAAATGACCAGCTTGAGCTGGATAAATAGTCTTGCAAGTGTGGTAAATAATGACTAACCACAAAATCAAGAACTAATACTTTATTATGAAACATCATGTTCCGACTGTTGTGTATTATATATCTATTGTGGCGCCCCGCCAAACGCTAACACAAATCCCAAGGCCACCTCGAGGTACTAAGTGGCACATCGAAATTTCGACATGGTCTCCTCTGTTTATGTTAGCGTTTCACGGAACTCAAACCTGATAAATCAATTTATAACAAAACCTGTATATAAAAATATAGATACAGGAAAATAATAGCGGAAGACTAATTACATCTAACATGTAAGTAGATCAGAGTGCAGAAGATTTATCAATATACAGGCTTACCAAAATACTTTCACTCTAACATAGGCCTAAACTCTCAATCCAAAAACTACATACATCCTAGATGAAACTGACAACACTAAGGGATGTGGCCCTAGTGCTCACCAGGCAATAAACTCTGATCGTCGATCTGATCGATCAGATACTCCTCAATTACTGACTCTACGCCTGCTTCAGTAGCTGCAAGTGCTGAAACTAAAAAAAAGTAGGAAGGAAAGGGTGAGTAACAATGGTTACCCAGTAGGTCCACGAGCAATTCCTACTAATAACCCTCCCTAAACATGATCGAATAAAGCATACTGAACATTTTAACATATACAAGATTTTACAGAATAAAATATAATCAACTGGTACATATAGCCAGGGATGCGCAACTAAATAGTTTTAAAGTTTCACATAGCATCAATCATCCATACTCATTAGACATTTTCCATTTTATGCAAATACAGTTGTTGACAACATTGAAATAAGAGACATGCTTTTCAGTTTATAATTCGAAATATAACAACAGATACATAATACAAGTGGTGAAGTATTGGAATTAAAGAGTTGGGATTCACGATTGGATCGCTCCTAGTCGGGACATGATATTCCTCAATAACATTGTAGTTCCTGATGTTGTAGCTGGTCGCTGTTTACCATGCTTGCGGGACCATTTATCCGGCTCAGGCTGGCCGTTTGATATGACCGTAAGCAATGGGTCTCTTTTCGATGTGTCAGAACGTTTGACTACTACTAGATTGTTAGTGATCATTGACCAATCATCTTCGTCTATGCCTATCAGGCGTGCATGTGATTCTCAAATGACACTCCACTCGTATGCGACCACCTTTACAATATACGTTCACTGGTAAAGATAAGAAAGGAATGGACCCGGATTTTAGTTGTGACTCCACTCTCATACGCGTCCCATACCACGTATGAGCTTGGTGGTCCCTACCGTACATCCCAGGATAGTGCACCCCTCCGGATGATGTGACGAACGATCCCTTCAGGCATTCACAAACCCTTTAACAGCTCACAAAATAGCTACGTATATATATGGCTTTTCATTTAAAACAAAATAGAAAATTAACAGAACATGGTTGAGAATGGATATCCAGTTCCTATCATGCAACCGTGGCCACCAGGCCTAAAAAGAAATAGTAGTACTCAGTGCAAGCGCTAATATAATCGAAAATAAATATGCAACCCTTTCATTAATAACCTCGATATCCCTTCACCAACCTACACACAACATACAATGTAAAAAGCAGACATCACCCCTCGGGCGTGATTCTGACATTTTACCGTTCATTCTCTTTTTCCCATTCTCTCGACATTCTCACTTTTCATCATTTCAAATCAACTATCCATTTTCAATCTTTTAAAGTCATTTTTTTGGTCTTTCCATTGAAAACCATCAAAGTTTATTAAAAAATAAGGTCCCGATGATGTACGGGATCAAAGCTGTTAAAAAAAAGGAAAGGTGGTGAAATTTTGGCTAAGTGTTGAAAATTCAATTTTTCGAAGTTCTCAAAATTGAAAACGGGTTTTTCAAAATGAAAGTCTCGATCACGAGATTCGACACCATATAGTTTTTGTAATCTAATTCAAAGTAATACGAAAATTATTACATTTTGAAAACTTGTCGAAAACGTCGAAAAATACGTTTTGTTCTTGAAACCAAAATTCGGATTTTGATCATTTGAGATTCGGATCTCGAAACCATTCTCATTGTTCTGAAATGGGGGTTAAAACCTTAATTTCATTAAAAAACTTAAAGTAAATGAAAAGTAAAAATTAAAGAGGACATTTACTTTAATGTTTTTAATGAAATGAAGGGTGAGAATTAGTGTATAGGCAATGGGAAAGTCAAGCCAAGAGTCAGAACACAGTTCTGAAGAGAACTGTTTCTGTCGGTGGCAGAACCATTGTGTTGTCGGTGGAACCGACAGATTGGTCATCGGCAGATGTCGGTGGGACCGACGGTCCTGCCGACAGCATAAAATTTTCTCACATTTCGGTGGTGGCAGAAGCTTCATTCTATCGGTGGGACCAACAGAATGCCTTCGGCAGGTGCCGGTGGCACCGACCCTTCCCACCTACAGTCTGAACCTCACACGCGATTTTTGGGTTTTTCGATCCCTTCTTTGGATCTTTGGTCCATTCTTCAAATCCCTCAATCCACCAACGAATTCAACATTTAAAACATAGATTAAACACATCAAATCCTTATTTCTAGCATGAATTTTAATTTAAACAAAGATTTCTATGATTCAAAACAAACAATAAGTTTTGTTAAAATCACCTAAATGCATATTTTGGAAATCTAAAGTTACCAATAGGAATTGAAAGTCTCCTACCTGACTGTGGACGTCAAGGATACAAGCTAGCACTACAATTCAAGGTTGGATGGCTCGAGAGTCAAGGTTGGACTGACTTGGATGCGAAACGAGTGAGGATTTGCAAGGTATCCGACAATGACGTTCTCCTTCTCCTCTATAATAAAGTATAGACCTAGCTCTTAACTCGATGAAGCCCTCGGATGGAATGTGTTGAGATTTACTCGAGCTGCCCGGCTGGTTTTGATGGAGGATGGAGAAAAAGAACGAGAATGAACAACCAAAGGTGGTGAAGTTGTAGTCCTCGTCGTGGCCAACAACTTTGCCTTCTTCATCGAGGTTCAACTCGGTTTCGTTCGTGCATAAACTTGATGGCAATGGGTTGAAACCCTAGGGTGGAGAAGTGGCTGTCGTTTGGTCCCTTGGAGAAGAAGAGAAATGAAATAAAAGAAACTCCACTTTCCTTTAAATAATAGACTTGAGGGTAAACTTGTAATTTCCCTTCATGGTTTATAATTTTTTGCGATAACTCGATTATTCGGACTCGAAAAATGACAAACGAGTATACCATTTCGAATAATTTTTCGTTGCGGACCTAACGGTATTATCAAATCTTTTCGATTCTTGCTCTAACAAAATTTCACTATTTTGGGTCCCATTTAACGCGAAATTCGAGGATTTTATAGCTTTTTCATCCGAATTCGAATTCAAACTTGTTTACAGGCTAAAGTATATATTACGATCGTTTTGAAACTAATGGCGAAGTCAGTTTTCCTTGAAATTAATCATAACAAGATCCGAGTGTTTTACTCTAAGTCTCTCCTTCGATATTTTCTTCCAAATCTCACCATTTAATTTTCTGGAGATATGAGTTGAAAATCTGGGGTGTTGCATCTATTATTTTATTTTGACTTATAAAATGAAAAACATATTTATTATTTCAATATTATAAATTAGAATGGTATGAAAGGAAATGTTATAACGAGTACTATTGATTGATGTAATGTGAATCTTTTAAAATGTTTAGTTGCTAATCCCTAACTATATGTACTAGTTAATAGTAGTTTACTTTGTAAACGTTACATGTATTAAAATGTTTCAGTATGTTTATTCGATCATATTTAAGAGAGGTTATTTGTAGGAATTGTTACATTTGTTTAGTTTCAGAACTTGCAATTGCTAAGGCAAGTGTAGAGCCAGTGAGTGAGGAGCATATGGTTGTTCATATAGATGACAAGAGTCCATTGCTTGGTGAGCACTGTAACTACAATCATTAGTATTATTAGTTTTTTCCAGGATGTTTATAAATTTTCGGGCAAATGTTAGGTTCATGTTAGAGTGAGGGTATTTTTGTAATCCTGTATATTGTTAAATTTCTGCACTCTAATCTACCTTTACATTGTTAGATGTATATAATCTTTCGCTGTTTGTTCATTTCTTAGTATATTTATAAATAGGATATTATGTTTATTTTCATCAGGTTTTAAAGTGTCCTGGAAAGTTAATATAAACAGAGGAAACCATGTCGAAATTTCTAGGCACTACCTAGTACCTCGGGATTTGACATTGGGATTTATGTTAGTGTTGGCAGGACGCCACATGAAAATCCTTAAAAACAATATTAAAAGATTTTCCTTTTCATACTGCTTTAAAATTTTGGGTGCCCCTTCATCACGCCTAGTGAGCAAGCAGCCTGATCCTCGATGGGGGCGCTGCCCCTTACACCCTTGCAAAATCCAAGAATGTTAGAATTTGGTTGTTTTAAATGGCCTGATCAACATATTTGCTAGGATTTCATTTGTATGGACATTTTTTAACATAATCTCGTTGTTAGATATTTGCATCTTTGATGAAACGGAAACGAACATCAATATGTTTGGTTCTTGCATGGTAAACTTCATTCTTCACCAAATGTATATCACTTTGATTATCGTAGTACAAAATCGTATTTTTTTTATCCCTGGTTCACCTACAATCCCTTTCAATTGGATTGCTTATTTGACTACTTCTGAGGTTGCCATATTTATTCTCTATAGTAGACAAAATTGTAGTATTGGGTCACTTGATCCAACTGTAAAGAATGGGATCGTTAGATCATAAATCTGAATACTTCATGATCTAGCAATGTAGACTCACAGAGTCATTAACACCGCAATATGGAATCAACTCAACCAAGGAAAACAATAGTTTTTTATTTTGTTTTTTTCTTTGTTAATAAAGAAGTTTACCTAAAAAAAAAAAGAGAGATAGATTTCATTGCTACACCAACTTTTTTCTAGCATACCAATTAACGAAATTACATATACAAAATAAATAAAGATATAGACTTGTAATAAAAAAGAAAAAGAAAAAAAGGATAAAATGTGTTCTAAAACAAAAACAAAAATGTATTAAAAATAAAGGAAGAATCAGTAGCATTTTCTCTTAAATGGAGAGACTTCCCCTTTGGAGGATTTTTGACATACTTAGCATGCAATTCTGTTCGAAACCATTCACCTATTGTACCATGTTGGAATACTTTATGGAAGAATTGTGGTCCCACAAAAATGAAGTTTTATGGTTGGAAGTTGCTGCATAACATCGGCCCAATGGATGAGTTAAAAAAGAGATTGTTATTTTGTTATTTGTTGCACCTCAAAAGTTACTCAATATCATTTTTTCTTCACTAGCCCATTCTTCAATAATCTAAGTAAATTTTTAAGGAGCATTCTTACTGTCAATTTCAATCTTCAGAGTATATTATGGGTTTGGTGGCTTGGTGGTGCGATGTTGATCGGACTGCCAATCCCTTACGAGAGATTTTAGTGCTTGGTTAGAATTCTAATTACAATTAAATTCCCAAATCATAAAGAATCATAATTCGAAAAGGAATGAATAGAGAGACCTAATTATCTAAAAAATAAGGATCAATTGCAAGATTTTCAACATAAGGTTTCTAAATAGATTAATAATTTTCTTTTCTATAAATACATGAAAGATCATAGATATCAATGAATATTTGGATTCATTCTCGAACTCACCATTTAATTATTCTTGTTAACTTGATCGTTGGAGGGTCTTAATCTGAGAAATATTCCCAAATTTGAGTCTTTTTGCAATAATTGCAGAAGGGAATCATCATCATCAAGATTTGAGTTTGGGATAAGGTAATATTTTTACCTAGAATATCAATAGGTTTTGTAGAAGTGGGCACCATGAGAGTGGATCATATCTTCAACTCAATGAATTTAAGACTTCAAAATGAAGTTTGGAAATTCGATCAAATGTACAAAAAGTTAACTAAATGGCGAGAGCTTTGTCCATTCATGAGATAGAGTAAAAATCCTCTAGTATTTAACTTCTCGAACACATTGGATGTCCCACTTTCCGTTAGAAAGTCTTTTATGGGAGATCTCTATAAATTTCCATTCTTATATGTAAAGTAGGGGGGCATGCAAACCGGAATATGTTGCATATTTCTACCATTAGCAAAAAAAGGTAAACTAGTAAATGAACTCTTTGGGTCAAATTGTAATTTCTAGGAAATTGATTAGTTTCTTACATAACCTTTGAGTTCTATTGGAGAGAAGTGAATCGAGCAGCGGATCATCTTTCTTGATTGGGCGCTTATGGGAGAGAATCACAATGTGAAAAAAGCCTATATTGGATGGCCCAAGGCCATCGAATTTTATGAAATTCGACGAACAAATTTTTTTTTTTTTTATAAATAAAAGCAATCGTTTTTCTTCTAAATAAGGAATTACGATTATATATTTTACTTTTGGGTTCAATGTTTAAATCTAAAAGTGTGGTAGGTTAGGCCCAAGATGTTGAAATAAAATTAAGTAAAGCTAATTCTTATATGGGCCTCCATGTGAAAACATGAGTAAAGCTAGGAAGCCCAACTTGTAAATGGTATAGAAGGAGATTTGTTGGAAGACAAGAAATATGCACATATAAATGAAGGTACAAAGTGTAAATAGTTAACTCAACTTGGGTATTTAGTAAGGGGTAGAATCCTTCTAGAGTAAAATTAATAGTTAAACAATAAGGAGACGTACTTGACTTTATGGTGAGTGGATAAGTTGTCACCTAGACCACCATCTTATTAGCGAATAATTTAAAAGTTAAAAAAGTATTGTAGACACTTCATTTTTCCTAGACCGAGTTCGAGAGCATTAAGAACCTTCCAAAAATGGCATTGGCCCAAGTTGTTTCTTAAGAATGCTTTAGAGCCCATCATTTTTAATAACCACAAGGCCCAAAGGCCAGTCTTCAATTTGATTCTAAGCCTGGCCATGGTTCTAGGTCAGGCCATTTCTTGGCTTGGGCGAACTTGACCTATGGTTAGAGAAACTGTTGCACAACATTAAGGTGACTCACAACTAGGGTTGTATTTTGCCTAATCTGAAAGTCACCTTCGGCCAAGCATAATTCTATTCAGACCATTGCTCACCCAAGGCCAATTCTATTGAGCAGTTACAAGCTCATGTACGCTAAAATTTTCTTAAGGGAAATGATCCCCTAATCCCTATCCTTACTGACGTTTCTCTAAAAGAACCCCCTCTTTTTACCACTTTGTCCTTCTATTAACCTTCTAATAATTCACCCACATTGGTCTTCAAGTAAATAACCAATTCTTCTAACAAGGACCCTTGGTCAAGTGTTGGTTCCCTTAAGAGTTGAATTACCACCTTAACTTCACCTTGTTTAGCCTAAGAGGTGGTGATTTACTCTTGTGCTCATTGATCTCACCCTCAATTCAACAAGCTTTCATAGGATTCATAGTAATTTGACAATGTTCAAGGGGTTTTGACAATTTTTCCCAACCATTATTATTCTTTTTCTACTGCCATATTATTATTTTTATTACTATATAATCAAATTTCTATTAATATCATGTTTGCATAGTGTCTTTAGTTCCTTGGATTCTAGCATGAAATCATGAGAATTTGTGTTAGAATTTGGGGGTGCCACACAAGTGATCCCAAATTCTGTGAAATTCTATCCTGAAAGCTCTCTAACCTACAAAAATTATACCCAAATCCTTCATCAAATCTCTAGAGAAGCCTAACCAAGAAAAAGAAGAAGAAACTAAAGTCGGAAGAAGGCTTTATTTTCTATTTTTCTTTATGTAAACCCTCATCTTACTCTCTCATTTCCATCTAATCCCTTTCTTTTACTTTCAAATAGCTTTATTTTATATCATTTACTTTCAAAAAATTTAGATTCTTAATTTTACCTAACTTAAGGCTTGGGGGTAGAGAGTAATTCCTCTTAGTGAGGTAATCTCCCCCAAAAAGTCCTTAATAAGCTACTTGAGAGCATTTTAATTTCTTATTAATATTTTCTGACTTGTTTCCTTTCCATGCAATTTAAATTCTTAGTTATAATCAATTTTTTTTATTTCAATGGCTTAAGAGCTAGAGAGTAAATCCTCTTTGAGGTGATCTTCTCTTTGTATGCCCATTCAGGCATACACTCTCATGCACACACCACACTCTAAAAGGGCAATGAGCAAAAGGGTGGATCCTCATGGATCCATATTAATGTCTATCGTCCAATAAAATAGTCTCAAAAATGGCACAATTCATGTATAAGGTCCCTAGCCTTTCCATGGTGGTGTTTAATTCATGGAAACCTCTTAAAGAATAGACCAACTAAAAGATACTTCCAAGAGAGCACACAACCTTGTAAAAGATCTTTGGTATTCAAGATGGTGAAATGCATGTGGATTTTCACTAAAATCCTAGGCCTAGAAAAATTTCAGCAAGCAATCTTTTTTATGTCTAGCTTGATCATTAGTTTAATTTCTCCATTTCTTAAAACTAGTCTATAGTCAAATTTTCCTAAACTCTCTCTATAACTCCCTCTACTTTCAAAATCCAAAAAAATGAATTTCTTATTTCACTGTTGGTCATTCATAGTAACAATCTTTGGATGGGAAAGACCAGGTGCCTAACACTTCCTTGTCCCTCGACTAAACCTCTTTACCTTAGTTCTCTAGATAGACCTTTCCCTTTTATCTTTTGGATATGTGAGTCACTATAGTCAAGAAAAACAAATATTTAAAACTCATCTATGGTATCCCTTCACACCTTAATTGAATGGTGGTAACTCCTAAACCCCAAGTAGATTAGATCAAAATCCTGAAAGATTTTGAATCCTCATGTATCTACAAGTGTTAGAGACTTTATCTTGGATACTCGTCACTCTAAGATTCTCTTCATCATTATTGGTTGGATGAGATCTAACCACATGTCAAACTGTTACTGACGATTTGAGGTAGCACCTCCTCAACTGATTTGAGGCTTTCTATTTGAGCTTGGTTGAAGCTATAACCAATTTGAAGGTAATTTTTAACATTGAAGTAATATGTTTTTAGGGTTTATGTATGAAATAGAAAATGCACATATGTTGTTTGATAAGTTACCTAAAAGATGTTGAATGATGGGTTACTAAGTAAGTAAGTAGTAAGTAATATTAATACTATATATATATATATATATATTTGTTATGATAATACTAATTAACCAAGGGTTTTAGGGCTCAAACCCTTTATCTAATTTTATTTTTAAAGTGCCACTCAAAAGAAACTCTCTTTTTTTTTGTCTAGATATCTTTTTTTTTATGAACCTAATCTGAATCCTAATTGTAATTTGGAAAATAACTGTTAAAATTGTTTCAATGTGTTATAATTCTTCGTAAATTGTATTGTTGAGGTAGTGACTTCAGCCCGACTTTGGTAATGTTTGCATAGTGTGCCTTAATCTTTAATTACAGTGTGATAAATAATTTAAGAAGTTAGGGTGTAATAAGTAAAAGTTAGTGTGCCAATAGAAGCTCGATAAATAAAGGCTTATTAAATAGATTGCCCAAGAAAAGTCGATTTTAAGCCTCACAGCAAATGTTGAGACAAACCTTAGCTCTTACCTTCGGTCAAGGACTTTGTAGAAAAAACTTATATTTTATTAGGAGTGTTGAAGTTCCACTACAGCATTTTTTATGTACATCGGCGAATTTTTCTGCCGTTATAGGGTACTCTTTCCGTTGGTAAAAGCTATTGCGGAGAATGAGCAGCGGAACCAAGATCCAACATTGTTGCCTCGGTCGCTAAATATGGCAGTGGATAACTTGTTCCGCTGTTGCAGGTAATACCTTTAGCTGCAGATATGAATATCCGCTGCAATAGGTTAATTTTTTCATAAATAGAATATAATACATATAGCAGCAGATATTATGATTCATTGCAATAGGTCAATTTTTAATAAATAGAATATAATACATATAGCGGCGGATATTAATATCCGCTGCAATAGATCATTTTTTTAAAAAATAAAAATAATACGTATAGCAGCAGATATTAATATCCGCTGCAATAGGTCACTTTTTTTTTTTAATATATATATATATAACATTTAATCTAGGGTCCCGTTCAGCAACAAACATTTTGATAAACATTTTGGCAAAACATTTTTCAAAATATGGGTTAGAGGTTTTGGAATGGGCTGATTTTTGGTGAGGATGATCTCTACGGTGAGGAGATCATCCTCACCAAAAATCAGCCCATTCCAAAACTTCTATCCCCAGTTTACAAGTTGAAAAATCGTGGACCGTCCATTTTTTGTAAACCATTTTTGATGGGGTTAGAAGTTTTGGAATGGGATGATTTTTGCTGATGATGATCTCCTTACCGTAGAGATCATCCTCACCCAAAATCAACCCATTCCAAAACCTCTAACCCATGTTTTGAAAAATGTTTTGCCAAAATGTTTGTCAAAATGTTTGTTGCTGAACATTTCCCTTTAATCTATATCCTCCAACCTGCATACATTAAAAACAAATATATAATGAACAACACCACTGCACCTGTCACTACCACTAAAATCTACTAAAAATTCAATTCAATTCGCCTAAGTTAGAGCAGCAATCTGGAAGTAGCTTATGAGAAAATGATTAACACTGGTTGACTATAAACAAATTTATAACAGAAGCTGAAAACACTAAGAATTCATAACCTTTATCAGTATTATTTTGCACAGCTTCAAGTGCTGGTGATACTCAAAGTTTTATGAAAATATTCTACTAGTAATAATGAAAAAATAAAATTTGAGTCATCATTCCAACATAAAGGAAATGACACATCAGGTAAAAGAAACTGAACAAGCATAAAACGATGAAACTTCAAATTAGTGATGCAGGTAATGAATAAGAACCTGACATGTTAAACTAGGCAATATTATAGAGGGATAATTAATATTTATTAAAAAAATATACATCGACAAAAATGAGAAATAAAAGCACATTTGATCTATGAATATTAGAATTTCACCTACCACTGATGAAATTGAAGAACTGATAATCCAAACATCATTGAATATAAGAAACCAACCTGATAACATGCTGCACAAGTGAGAAGTTTGACAATAGCAACAAATAAAACTTCATTTCTTGGTGTTTCCTCACATAATTGTCATAAATGGAATACCTTAAATCTTAAATCTGGAAAACAACCAGTTGACAGTGAAATTAAATTAGAAATAGTTAGTTTTAGACAACGGTATTTACACACTCAAGATGATGGAATAAGCTCAAATATGATACTATACCTGCATCTCATCTAAAACAAGGCATACATCACCAAACAAATATGGTTGTGCATTTTTCTGCAATGATGCAGATCATAGAAAGAACTTTAGTAGCACCAATACTCACATACCAATAAAATCAATATTTATAACGACATGAAATATGTATTCACCCCCCATCAAAAAAAGCTTCAAAGGTTCATTGACTATCGGTTCAATACGATAGGTTTTTGGATAAATCGAAATAGTTCATCCAAGTTCATCACTTGCCTAGTTCTCTTCCGAAATTAGAACCAAAATACATGTGTTTTGGTTTCGAATACGACTATAAAATAGAGTTAGTAATTGAAGGAACCCTCATAGTCCCAATCTAACTTTGTATATTCACAGCATATTTTTCTTAATGGCATAAGATCATCAAAACATTATCTACTTATTCTACTATTGATCCATCATTAATACCTTTGGCAAATTTTGAGACCACAAGATCATTTATTGACTTATTTACTATTGATACATCATTGTTACAGATTAGTTGATACTCATATTTGATAACATGGAGTTGTCCAAGTGACTAAAATTGCTTATGTAATGACCCAAATGGCTCCAAAGTGATGAACTTTCAAAAATTTCAATTTCATTAGTCATTGTTACTCACTATAACTAGTCCATTTCCTTCACAAAAGAGTATTTCACAATGTATTGTACATCATTTCTAGTTGAAAATTTATTAGGACAAGCACATAACAAAATAACATACATGGAGCTTAGACCCAATTGGAAGATCATTTTCTTGGCACATGTTTTCAGCTACGATTGTAATTGCTTTTGACAAAAATCTTCAAAAATCCCACAAGTAATCTCGCAATTCATTAAGATGAGCCTAATATAATCATTATGAATCCATGACTTTTCTTCACCTGCATGCATTATCGAAGATGATGCAAATGAAATTATTTATGATTGTAAGACAACCCAAAAAAAGAAAAAAAAAAAAAAAAAAAAGGAATAATTGAATGATGGAACTATACCAAGAAAACTAATTTTTCTTGCAAATTAACTACTCTAAAATATTTTAAAGAATGGAATATTCTTTTACAAGAAACTGACTTTTTTCCAAGCTTCTATATAGAGCTAGAGATTGTTAATATAGGGAAAAGTAGGATATCCTAGTTGGGGGAGAGTTCTCTCAATCAAGTGATCCTATCCATCAAATTGATCACAGTGTTATTCTTGGTTCATTTGAACTAGGTGTTGGATTTCAACCCCTTCATGCATTTGATACTTAAACAACAAATTAAATGACAAACCAAGCATTTTACAAAAATAATTATTACAATAATTGTTGGCAAACTTTTCTAGTGAAGACGAATGATACATGGTTCTATAGTCTTGAGTCTTTTAAACCTTGAAATCTACAAATGAGTTTGATCTATCTATGAAACAATATAGAAAAAAAAATACGCAAATAATAGTTGGGATCATGGCATATATGAGGGAATGCTAACAATTATTTAATCAAGTCAATTTTTGGAATGTCAAATATAATAGTTCCATTGATGTTTCATAACAAGTCTTTACATTTTGTATGTTTTATAAACCCAAATGTTGGATCTCAAAAATACCCTCCAAATGCATCAGGAGAACTCAATTATAGTGTTAGTTGAGCCTCTAGGGAGCATTAGTAACTTCTTCTCAATCTTCAGTTTTTTTTTTCTTTGGATTAACATTATAAATGTTATAATAAAATTTTATTTTGGTTTTGTCTTCTTTTAGAAATTGACTCTAGTCAAAATTGAAAGAATAACTTAAATACTACATTTCATCATGTTGGTGTTCAAAATTACATTATCTCCATTCTATAGGTAATTTATTTTCAACTTAGAGCAATAACTAGCATGATATTTGATATATTTGTTTTGTTTTGTTATGAACATAATGGATCATATATTAAATATATATATACACTTATAAACCAAAATATTTTAGGATATATGGTATGCAAACAAGTTTTGCTTTGTAAGAGGATAATTTTCTTGTATTCTATGGTATGATGCCTCAGTATTGTTTGTAATATAAATTAATAAGGCTTATATCATTACTCACACTATTTGAATCTAGTGATACATTTATGGAAGTGATCCAAATTTCTACATGAATATGTATCGTTTACTTGTTTTGGATGGATTTATTCATGTAGTTAGGAACTACGAGATCTTTCAAAAATATTAAAAGGTTGATTTAAGCACTTTTTTATATGATCAATTGAATCACTTTCGGAACAATTTTTCAAAAGAAAGAAAATGCATCCACTTGACTTATCGTTGAAGTAGAAGATGATGATCGTTGGTTAGTTCACAATAGCTCAAAGAGTAGTGGTGTAGATGCTAACCTAGTAGATCTTGCAACATATTCGAAAAGTCGTCTAGAGGTTAACCTCACAGACCTTCCAATAAATCTGAGAAGTCATATAAGGGTTAACTTGGAGGATCTTCCAGCAAATCCTCAGTTACGTACTCAAATTTTATACTTTCATCCTAATGATTAGGACATGGTTCGAAGAGCGTATTTACAATAGGGTCCTTGTTAGCCTCATCAACATAAATTTACCCAAAAGCAGTTTGGTAAACAAACACGTCAATTTAACCATGCTTGGTTTAAAGAACATAGTAGTTGGTTGGAGTATAGCATAATAAAGGATGATGTTTTTTGTTTACACTGTCACCTTTTCGGATTAGATAATGGGGAGTAAGAGGTGGGGCTTCTTTTTCTACTAAAGGATTTTCAAATTGGAAGAAAAAAAAAGATTATAAATTCACGTTGGGGGCCATGACAGTACTCACAATCAAGCATATAGGAAGAGTCAATTTTTATTGAATAAAAAATAATATTTCAGACATTATTTTCAAATTGTCATATCTAACTCGGAAAGACTATCAAGCCAGATTAAATGCATTCGATTCCTTCTACAACAAGGATTAACATTTCATAATCATGATGAAGAGGTGAATTAAGTTTAATCAAGGAAATTTTCTTGAACTTTTACGTTTTCTAGCCAATCACAATGAAAACATTAAAAGTGTTGTATTACATAGTGCTCCTAACAATCTTAAGTTGATCTCACTAGAAATTCAAAAAGATATTGTTAGTGCAATAACAATTGAAACCACAAAAGTTATCATCAATGAACTTGGAGATACATTGTTTACTATTTTTATTAATGAGTCCCGTGATGTATTTACAAAAGATCAAATGGTCGTTGCTTTACGTTACGCGGACAAAAGAGGGTATGTAATTAAGCATATTTTAGGCATTGTGCATGTTAGGGAAACTACTACATTTCACTTAAGGAGGCAATCGAAGCTCCATTTTTTTTTATCATAGATTAAGTCTAATAAGATTGTGCAGACCGGGTTATGATGGAGTTAGCAATATGTTATGTGAATTTAATGGCCTGAAAACATTTACTATGAAAGAGAATGAATCAGCATTTTATGTTCACTGTTTTGCACATCAGTTTAAAATGGCACTTATTGCTATTGCAAAAAATCACACCCAAACTGTCTTACTCTTCAATATGATTTATAGTGTAGTTAATATTGTTAGAGCATCATGCAAACAATGTGGTATTCTTCGAATTTCTACAGTTGTTGAAGAACTCAAGAATAGTGAACTTTCATGTGGACAAGACTTGAATAAAGAAACTAGTTTCAAATGGCCTAGAGACACACAATGGGGATAGAACCAAATCAACCTTAGTTTGGTTCTGTGTGCTTTTGAATTCATTTCTACTAGGTCTTATTTTGGAACCGATCTATGTTGGTTCAGTTTTTGATTTAGGCGCAAATCGAACCAAGTTGCACCCACATCTCCAATCCTTCAAGTTCACTGTCTATATAACTACCTTTCATCCCAAACACCTTCATCATTTACCTCCAACCTACCCATAACCTAATCCATCCTACCAAAACATTACCTCAAACCACCAGAACACAATGTGAAAAAAGGCTATCTTTGACGGTCCAAGACCGATGAATTTTGTAAAATTTGATGGTCTAATCTGTCAATATATTTTGACATAGAATACAAGTTTGGATGGTTTCGAGCTATCAAATTAAGCATTGAATTCATTGTTGAAAGCTAACATAAATTCCCCAAAAAACAATAGCTATTTGCACCCCAAGTTTTACATATTACATCCCATTTCTTAAATTATTTACCACACCTTAATTAAAGATTAAAACACACCTGGAAAAAAAAATTAGAGCTGCTACTTGCACCCCAACTTTTAGTTATTACAACTCGTTTCTTAAATTATTTATCACAACCTAATTAATGATTAAAACACACCATCAAACATTACAAAACTTTAACAGTGATCTACAATCAAGTCATTACTCAACATTAAAAAGCATTAAAGCTGTTACAAATATAAGTTTATAATACTTACATCAACCAATCTCAAAAAGTTACAAATATAAGAAAATAGAAATGATCTTGCTTCCCATGTTGTTGGTCATTTGAACTATAAAGCTTCTTTGGGCTTTCCCATAAGAGAGAATATTGTTGAAGAAATATGCCTTAAAGACAACAATGCCTTTTCAATCTGATCTTTGGGCGATCCATGTTCAATGTATATGTCTGGAAGCATTGTTCTTAACTGCATAAAAGTACCAAATAGAATTATAATTGACACAAAAAAGAAACCATTTTGAGCTTGAAAAGTTGAAGGAAAAAAATTACCTTTAGCGGTCCATCTAGAAGACCATTTAAGCTTAAGAAGTGAGAAACATGAGACCCAAAACCTCCAATGCAACCTTCATCCATTCCAATTAGGATCTCATATTCTTTAGCTAATCTTTTGATGAGCTCTGCATCCAAAGGTTTGTAGAACCGAGCATCTGTGACTGTAATATCAATATTGCAAGATTTATGTGTGTTTGAAGCTTCCATACATTGTTGAACTATAGAACCAAACCCAAGAATTGCAATTTTGTTGCCTTCCATCAAGATTCTTCCCTTACCAATCTGTAAAAACAACAAATAAGTAAAAGAGGGTTTTAAAGTTCATATTAACAATCTTAAGAAGGTCTAAATGTTTCACATCTTTTGTAACTTTTTGAGGACAAACTACAATTGGTAGACATAGAAGAAGGTGTTGCAGTTTATCTTTTTAGGGTTTTTTCAAGTTTATCTTGTGTAATTCAAGCTATATGGAAAAGATGGGTATTGTTCCTCCAAATCTCTAATATTTTTTCTCAAATACTTTTGTTTTTTTTAAATAGTTTCTACCATTGTTTTCTCTGTGGAATTTCTACAACCCAAGTTTGTACGACTAGTTGGAAAACAAGGATAGATTTAAGAGCTAGAAATAGAAATAACAAGTAAAATAGACCACAGATAGTTCTATGTCACTGAACCATTATTACAAATTTGGGTTCGAATAAAGAATCTCACCCGACCCTTTCAGTTGATATTAACAAATACAATTTTCCAATGAAGATCACCTACAAATTTAAATTATAAAAAGAGAGATTTAATGCACCTGATCATATAAAACATGTACCTGTCAATAACATAAGATGTATTCTTTTATATCAAAAATCCCCTTGGAGTTGGATGATAGATTTAAAATTTATATCTTGAACAATTGACCACCTAGAAGAATGCTACTGTAAACTATAGCAATGAAGTTGGGTGGTCTTCTGTTGTCTGAACTGGCAAATAAGATAAGACATGTGGTCAATACCTATATGTTCACGATAGGTAGAATGAACTTTAATTCAATTTGGGTATTCAATCATGCAGTCACGATTGAATATCCAATCAAGTAAGATGAGTCAAGTAACCAATACCTATATGTTCATGGCAGATAGAATGAACTCTATATTTGAAGTAATAGATATTCTTTACTAGGATTTGGTCACTATCTGCATCATTAACAAATGCTGTGTGAACCTCTCGAAAAAAAGTTGATGGTTCAAAATTAAGTAATAAGTAATAGTAAAACAAAACATTCAATAAGACTTGAAAAGTGGTTCTTCATCTTCATGCCTAAAAAGTGAATGTGAACCCAAGTATGTGGTATTTAGACTCGTAAACTTGGCAATATGATAGAAGTAAATCAAAAGCAACACTATCTTGGTAATTGAACGGAAAAAAAGATGGGCAGTATGTACCTTAGCAGTTTTTCTTTGTGAGGACCCAAAACGGTACATCAAGATTACTCAAATTAATAGGAGACAGAGATTTGTTTCTTTCCCTACACGAATATTTGAACTATAGTAGATGCTTCAAAAGGAAATGTGAATGAGAAGCTCAACATGTTGTAACAAGAAGGACCAAATAAATCATCCCCAGGGTCTCTCCTCTGTAATTAAAATAATTGATTAGTAGAGAAAAACCATCAATGAGAAAGTTTGATAGTTATGCTACTATAATTAAACACTATTTTGAGTCTGAAAAGCAGTACTTATGTTAATTCAAGTGTGTTCATACCCATATCATGTTTGATCATATATCATGATAAGGGAGAATGCTACAAAGTAAAGAACTTTCAAGGAACAACAAAATCCATTCAATCATAAATAGGTATGCAAATAAACCAATTGAACAATGAACTCAAACAATACAACGAAGAATATATAATATCCTTATATATGTTTAAATCAAGGTTTTCTATCCATGGCGCTAAGGTTCTCTCTCTCTCTATATATATATATACGGGGGCAGTTCATGGGACATAAGTCAAAACTTATGTAAAAACAATGGTTCTTCAAAATATGGGTTAGAAGTTTCAGATTGAGCTGATTTTTTGTGAGAATGATCTCTATGATGAGAAAATCATCCTCACAAAAAAATCAACCTAATCTGAAACTTCGAAATCCATCAAAAGTGGTTACTAATTATTGGTAAAAAATCGATGGTCCACATTCTACATCACTTTTGATGGGGTTAGAAGGTTCGGACTGGGCTGATTTTTTGTGAGGATGATCTTCTAGTCATAGAGATCATCCTCACAAAAACTCAGCTCAATCTGAAACTTCTAACCCATATTTTGAAGAACCATTGTGTTGACATATGTTTTTACTTATGTCTCATGAACCGTCCGCTATATATACATGGAACTGAGAGCAGATTTGAAAAGCATGCCTAAACAGAAGATTTTGATGCCAGCTCTAGGACTACCTTAATGAAAGATGATTATTTCACTGACACGATTAAATTCCTGCACATTAGACTTGGAGCATTGGTAAACATTTTGATCTCCTTTACATTTCATAATTAGTAAACTAGCAACCCAATAAATGTAAACCATTTACATTTTCAAACAACCCTAAAATGCTGGAATTTAAATCAGATAAAATAGTGAACCTCCAAGCAACATCATATATGGCTCCTGAGGATCCAAAAGTGCACCAAGAATGCCCTCGAGGCCAATAAACCAGACTCCAACTCCAGCAGATTGCCTCAACCCTTGGTGGGACCACATATTCTATAGAACCATAAATTCATGAACGGTTTCGATAACATGTGCCCCAAGGGCACACGTTAATTAAGCTGCATTAAATATAACTAGGAAATAAGCCTCCGATGGCATTTTTGGTATAAAAACTCTTTTGAAGGCAATTTTGGTAGGAAATTCAATTTCCGAAGTGTATTTAATGCAGCTTAACATGTGCCCTTAGGGCACATGTTAACAAAACCCATTCATGAAACATGACTTATTGTCTTAAGAAAAATCAATGCAGTTAGTGAGTGACAATACCTCTATGGGTATAAGCATCTTCTTTTCACTGATTACATTATACTTTTGCCTTTTAATTAGTTCCAGCTTTCAACCCTTGCCAGGTAAGGCTGATAGCAGCAATCGTCAAAGTTGAATTAAAATGTGAAGGAAGAGAAATCACAAACAAACTGGAAAATCCTGTATTAAAGGAAAATAATGCAAAGAACAGGATCCATAGGGCATGTGTGGCATATTCAACCTTCCTCTTAAAAAATATATAAGTGCATAATCAAAAGACTCCAAATCATCTCTCCTGCTTTGTTCTGAAAGGGAAGGAAACTACAATTAGAGAAAACCTAACGGAGAAGGCCGAATGAGAATCTGGTTTGGTAACCTTAGTAGACAAGATCTATAAGAGTAAAACGGGTAAATTGGATAAAAAAATTCAAAAAATTACAAAAAGTTAAGATAAAATGCGAAAAACTAAAGATCACCATGTGACATCAAGATATGAAAACCATTAAATACTGAAATCAAGCTTAGCAGGCTTGAATTCGAATCATATGACCCAGGAAAGGCAGGGCTCTTAACCCATTCAAAAGTTATCAAATCAAAGCTGAGGCCTAATCCCCATTACAATACCATTCATAAATGTCAAGGTTACATGGATAGAGACTTCCACATCACCTTGAGCTAATTCCTTTGATTTGGTTAACATAAGCATTCACAAGGAGTAATCAATAGCATGCTTCTCCCTGAAAAACATCATGATCAAGTATTTTTTTCACCAATGGTTCTACCGATCGTGGTGAACCGAATTAAAATAATTATTTTTTATTAAATCCTTTAGTAATCAAATGTTAATAGTTTAGTTAATGTTATCCTTTTTTATGATAATAAGGGAATATTGTCGTCAAAGTCTTACCCATTAATTTGAGGTTGGCTAAAAGAATATTGTTTTTGCATTTAATCTGTTTGAAATCATGTAATCTATGTTCTTTTCAGCCTTCCTTTTCACTCTATTAAAATCTTCAAATTTCCTAATCATTTCTAAATACGATAAAAATAAAAATAAAAGATAATTTCAGAAAAAAAAAAAAATAATAATAACCCCTCTCTCACCCTAATTTATAATATTGAAATCTTTTCTTCATCGATCATGTATCTATCATCCCTTTAGACAGAAAAGCTAAAATGCCGGAATTGGTTCTCTCTCTCTCTCTCTTCCATTATCAACCAAGACCTTTAGACAAAGAAAATCTGTAATGCCGGAATTGGTTCCTCTCTCTCTCTCCTCCAGAAAAGCTAAAAGTACAGACATGTTTCCTAGACCATTCCCCTAATGTTCAGATTGATAAGAGAATCCAGCTGAACTTATTTCTGAGATAAGAAATGCCATACAGTGGCATGTTAGCTGGACAGAGATTGATCGCAATGTGCACGAAGGATATAGAATTCCCGAAACAAATTGTAAGTATTGTGGCATGTTTGTTGGACAGCAGCCATTCACAACACATAGAGCAAATGATATCTCATCCTATCCCTTGAACAACTCAATTTGCCGATTTAAGAATAGAAGGTACTAATCATCATCACCATCATACAGAATGTAATCTCGTGTAAAATCCAAAAAAAAGCCAAAATTACCTAAGCAGTCCTAAACAAGATCATTTTTGTTTTTCTTTCATTTTTACAGTATATCTTATCTCTACAGATCTGCACAACTTGTATATCTTGTACGGATCCCTTCAAATCTCTAGAAATCTCTACAAGATCATTTTTGTTTTTCTTTCTTCTTAGCTAAGATCCCCAAGATACATTATGCAATCTTTGTATGAAGACATCATATACAAAATCTTTTCAAATAACAAAAAGTTTAAATCTATTCAAAGATTTATTATGGTATCAGAGCAGCCTCGCTCTAGCATTCCTAAACACAGGAAAACAGATGCTTAGCATTCATTGATTAAGTGTCTGCAATTTCTTCATCGATCATTCCATCGATGCTCGTGATTGCCTTCTCAATCACTTCTTGAATTATCTTCTGCCCATTGCTCTTAATATGACGACCATTTCACATGCACCACAGTCACAACCCCGGCACTATGATTGTTTCTCAACCATAAGCAGCAAAAATTACTCTACCTAGAATAGAGCAAAAGTCATGGCTCTCAGCGCTAAAGACAAACTTGGATTTATTGATGGCTCCATTACCAAGACGATTGATCAGAATTATCCTAAACTTTTTCACTGGACACGCTGCAACAATATGATCAATTCTTCGATCCTCAACTCTATCTCTAAGGGACTAGCTTCTAGCGCTGAGATTACATATGAGGCATGGAATGATCTCAAAGGGATATTGGGATGAATTTTATGCCTTAAATCCTCTTCTTAATTGTACTTGTGGAGCATCGAAAGTCTCAGTTGAGTACCAACATCATGATAAAATAAGGCAGCACCTAAATCCTTTCGACGAGCTATCACTGATCCTAAATGGAGTGAGGCTATGGCTAATGGGATCAGTGCTCTTGAGGCCAACAATATTAAGACCCTCACTTCAATTCCTCCCAATAAGCAGCCCATTGGTTGTAAATGGGTCTACAAGATTCTGATGGTTCTTTTGAAAGGTACAAAACCCGCTTGGTTGCTAAAGGATATAGCCAACAAGAGGGTTTAGACTACCATGACACTTTTTCTCCTGTTGCTAAACTAAAAATTGTACGTGTACTATTATGGCTATTGCTGCGATTGAACATTGGCATCTACCTCAATTGAATGTTAACAATGCTTTTCTTCATGGAGACTTAGCAGAGAAAGTTATATGCAACTTCCTCCTGGTTTTGCTTGAAAGGGGGAGACTTGGCATGCAAATTGAACAAATCATTGTATGGGTTAAAGCAAACTTCTCGCCAATGGTTCACCAAATTTTCAGCTGCTTGATACTAGTTTTCTACAATCCAAGGTTGACCACTCTTTTTTCATTCGATCTTCTGGTTCTACATTTACTACTGTGCTTGTTTATGTGGATGACATCATTGTCACCGGCAATGATCTTTCCACCATTACTTCGCTCAAAACCATTCTTCAAAATTGTTTTAAATTGAAGGATCTCAGCCATCTCAAGTACTTTTTGGGACTAGAAGTGGCTCATTCTAAGAATGGTATTTATTTGTCTCAACATAAGTATGCCCTTAAAATTTTAGAAGACACTGGCTTTCTTGCTTCATGGCCGGTTACTTGTCCCATGTAACAAAATCTTAATCTAACATAAAAAGATGGTGAAATTGTGCGAGATCCTTCCAACTACTGTTGCCTCATTAGTCGTTTGCTTTATCTTACTTCATACGACCTGACATTGCCTTTTCTGTTCAACTCCTAAGAAGATTCATTGCTTAACCAAAACAACCACACCTTAATGACGCTCATCATTTGCATCATTATCTTAAGCAATCTCCAAGTCAAGGCATTATCTTATTGTCTATTAGTTCTCTTCAACTGCATGCCTTTTGAGATTTTGATTAGGGAAGTTTTAAAGATTCTCGTCACTCAGTTACTAGCTATTGCGTCATGCTTGGAATATCGCCCATTTCTTAGAAGTCCAAGAAATAGAACACGGTCTCTCGATCATCAACTGAAGCTGAATACCGTACGATGGCTACCAATTGTTGTGAAGTCACATAGATACTCTACCTCTTACGTGATTTCAATATTTCTCACCCCGAACCGATCTCCTTATTTTGTGTTAAAAAGGTTGCATTACACATTGCGGATAATCTAGTCTTCCACAAACGTACCAAGCACATTGTGATCGATTGTCATATCATTCGTGAGAAGCTTCAAAACAGCATCATTCAAACTGCTCATATTTCATCTACAATACACATTGTGACATATATATATAAATACAAAACCCTAATCCTCAATACAACAAAAATGGCAATTGGCAACGGTTTATAACTGTTCCTAAGCCAGTCTGAAACGGTTGACAGTCTCTGATCGAGGTGTCGTTAATGAATTTAAATGGCTGGAAGCTATTCTAGATCTCAATATTTGGAATGGCTAAAAATCATTCCAAAAGTCAAAACTTGGAGAGACTAAAATCCATTCCAAATCTGCATTATAAAACGGAATGCACTAACACACAAAAATACCTTTAGACATCGATTTAAAATCTGACGTCTATAAGATTGATGTCCTAAGTCTGAGACTTTAGGCATCGGTTACAAACCAATATATTAAGTGGTCATAAACCGATATCTAAACTTTAAAAAATAAATTAATTTTTAATTTTCTTTTCTAGACACCTATTTCTTGCGGTCAAAATAGACCCAAATAGAGAACATTAAGGTTCTCTATAACATTAATTAATACAAAAAAAAGTTACAATGAGTCATAATTTACAAATCCAAACTTACAATGCATCAATAAACCGTTCACAATCATTACACAAGCATAGGTGCCTACGAGGAAGCAAAATGATAGAAACCTCTTTACACTTGCATGCCCTGCAAGCCATCTTCCTTCCCTTGCTGGGATTCCTGGATCTACTCAAGATGATGCTCAGATGGTTGTTCGGATCAATATAAGAAGCTGCGTCGTCCACTTCGTTATCCCCGCATCATTCCTTTGCTTGGTCAGCATCCTGTGCAATGGCCTGCTTGAGGTTGTTCTTCGAAACATTTACTACCGACTCATTGTACTTGACTCTATAGTGCCAAGACTGGGCTTCCATAGTTTCTTGCTTTATTTTCTCGACCAATTCCTTGTTTTTACGGTTTATGTTCTCTATCTCTATATCTTTATCTTGTAGCTTCTTGCCCACTCCTTTTTCTATGCCATTAAGAAAAGAAGACATGTGCCTCTCCTTCATCTCCCTCACTCCCTTTACTATGTGTTCTTCCTATGCACCAAGAGTTTCTCTTAAGCATGCTAAACAGCACCCTAAACCCATCATAGCAATGCAAGCCGGCATTAATAACGAAGATGAATAATAAATTGGATGGTTGGAAAGAATAATCTTTACCAAGGTTCGCTTACCCACTTTAGATCTTATAATATTCCACAAAGCAAAACATCTCCCAAATCTTTCAATGATTAGGTTCCATATCCCTTTTGTTCTACATGAAGCTCTTAGCAGCAGTCCCAACTAGAATGTAGGTATGCAACTAACAATATTACAGCCCAAATACCCGACAATCACATATATATTCTATACTACCCCCTACTCTAAAAATCTCACTCTTGGTTAGGTTGATACAAAGATCAGATACCATTTCGATGCATTTTTAATACACCCTAAGATGTCTGCTTTGCATCATCGATGTCTTGAGAAAAAAAAAAGTATCATCCATGAACTAAAGGTGTGACAGGAGAAGACCGCTTCTCACGAATGAAAAGCTTTCTATGATCCATTGTCTCAAAAGCCTCAAGGTGATCATACTCATGCATGTGCTATCAATAAGATTGGAGACAATGGGTCCTTCTGTCTAAGACCCTAGGGATCATGAAAAAACTCGTTAACTTTTCACTAATTAGAATAAATTGCAATTCAAACCACATGCCTACGATCCCTCCTCCTGAAACTCCCTGACCATTTTCATGAAGTAGCCTTTTACTGAATTTTTCCCTTCACATCTCTCAATTCAATTTTTGACTTCATAGGTAATGAATTGCTCGGGCATATCTTTTTGAGTCACATTGATACTATCGACATCCAACCCATTCAGCATTATTCCTGCATTGTTGGAGTCTTCATATTTAAAACCTAATAATATTGAACCACTTTATTTCTAATATTGTCCTCTTTTTTTTTAACTGTCAAAACTCCCACATGAAGCCTAGAAATGTTCTTGCAGCTCCTTTTGAAATGAGAAATTCGGTGAAAACTCATGTTCCTATCCTCACAACTGAGTTAGGTAACCATGGATTTTTATTTCTGACTGATCAACTCTAAACAATTGAGTAGATTGTGCAAATAATCATACTTAGTTGATTTAGGGACCTCCAACTATTGGTTCTCTCTACTTTCCCTTATTATCCTTCCCCTCACATCCCTTTACACTTCCCCATGGTTTTTTTATACATTCTCAAGAATTTTTCTAAGTTAATCTTCATGACATCCCAAAGATGCCCTCAAAAGTACTCAACTTACACTACGTGAAAACTGGAAAATTCGACCGAAAAAATTGACGGGCCAAGACCCATGAATTTTAGAAACAAAATTTTGACAGTTTAGGACCGTCGAAATTCTTGATTCTCCCAGATTTGACCGCTTAGAGCTATCGAATTTTACCATCCTTCATTAATTTGATAGTTACAACCCATCAAAAAACAAAATTTGACAATGAAAAATTCAACGCTAATTCGAACTCTTGGTCTATCGAATTTTATGAAATTTGACAGCCCAAGGCTATCAAATTTAGGTTTTTTTCGCATTGTGTAACCTCTTATCCATGCACTGACTTCTTCACACAACTCTTCCACCCCATGGATAATTCCACTCAAGTCACGTTCGATTCCAGCACCTCAGACAACATTTTCCATTGATTTTGAGATTTATTCCCTGTGCGATTGTTTGAAGCCTATGGAAGGAAAGGAATGGGCAAGTGTTTGGAGTCTAAGAGAATGATATTCAGATTGCAAACCTCAACATTGAGGGACCATGTATATGTCCAAGTTGTTACTTTTTGAAGACATGATCTTGTACATGGGGTAGGCTAGTATTCTTTGTTTTCTTTCCTTTGCATAGGGAGGGTATTGTTCTTGTATTTACTCTTATTCTCCCATGTTGGTATTTCAAATTCTCAACCTGAGAGCCCGTGATAATTTTTTTTGTATCTCGGCTCTCTAATATACTCAAGACTTACTAAAAAAGGGAAAAGTGCATTATGCAAAGAAAAGTGTACCTTAAAAAGTATCGCCGTAGTTTCATAACATTGAATACAACTCCTACATCTTCACTAACAAGACATGGGTTCCACATAATGAAAGGCCTTGGCTAATAACAAAATAATAAGGAATGTAATGTAAGGAAAACATTGTCCCTATCCCAAAAACTGTACAAGAAAACATGTACAGGGACATGTCTCTCACAAACATATATAGGTCAATTGTTTTTAATCTAAACATTATGTAAATCAGATAACATTTAAGTGTAACATGCATGTTTACCATGGAAAGGGAATCTAATAGATTCCTGGTAGGAAGATAACTAATTTTGGAAGTAAACCATTCCATGATTGCCAGGATTTGGGAGAGTCAGCAATATTCTATTGTACCTTTGACTTGTATGTTTGTATGTGTGTGCAAGTATGCCCTGTGCATCAACATCAGTATGATCTAACCAAGTTCCATTTGCATTTGCATACAACTCATTCATCAAAATAAGTGAGGTTTAAGATGTTTACAAACCACAAAGTAACAAAGGTTATGAAGATTTGCAAATAATCTAAACATTCATTTATCAGAAAAGACATATGAGTTCTGTAGTTTCTAATGGTGTGTCATAAAGACTCTTCTCACAATTCAAGCAATATCCCAACTCACTCCTTGAATTTCTTTTTTTTTTCCCTTTTTGATAAGTAAATGCAATATATTACTACACCTCACTACTTGAATTTGAATTAAAAATAAAAATTTGAGTTTTAAGACCTAACCACGCAATTAGAATTTGTAAGACTGGAGACTTTCTTGGGAAAATTTATTTAAGAATGTCCCGAATCATCTGAGAGATTAGTTGCAATTCTCTCAACATAATCCAACATATGATAATCTGGAACCACCATAACTACAAGCTCATCTTCATTCTCTACAAGTTTTCGATCGCTTAAGCTACATTAAAAGGAACATACGAATAACATATCAAGGCAAAGAACTCAGAACTTAGAATAATTCATCTTTTGCATAGACATAACGATTGCGTTGACTTGGTGTAAAACGCAAAAAAGTAATAGTATATGAAAGTCTACATAATTCTTGCAACCTGATTAGCATTAGCTGATGTCATCTTTTTAACTTCACTTTTTAAATTGTTCAGATCAGATTTATACTACCTTAACTTAGCAAGAAGCATAGCCTTAACACTTGGCTACAAACTTCTTGCTTCAAGGTCCATTTTTCGAATCTGGAGATATCCAAGAAAACATCACTGTGAAAATCTATAAATATGTGAAGGAAAGAGAAAACTTCAATTACAAACAAAATAATAAATCACTACAGCACCAGAGCCCCAACATATTATCAAGTCAAGTCCATGTCTACCCTAGATATTGAGCAAACTATCAAGTCCATGTCTACCCTAGAAAAATGAGAGATTGTAAAACCTGAACCAGTCTCCATGTATTCGTGATTCTCTCTATGCTTTTCGTAATGAAGAATATATATCTGCACTCATGTCCTGAACCAGAAAGGTCAAAGTTAACAAAAAGAGGGCTTCTACAAGTTAAGTTTGCATGTTAAAGGAAAAATAATAATTGTGAAAGAACTAGTAAAAGGAAGAGTTTAGAACTCATCTATGTTATGAGCTAGAATTTGAAGTCCAGATTATTTGATTCATTGTTTGGTTGTTTCCAACTATGTTGTTTTATTTTAAGTCTTTGAGTCCTTTATTTGATCATATGTAATAGGCCACGTGGTCCCTTTGTTAGGTAGTTTGTTTCTGTAATGGTATGAGTCAGTTGGGTTAGTTATGGGTCAGTTAAATTATACGAGTTTGTTGGGTCAATTATTTAACTTCCTAGTTAATGGGCTATGCCCATGTGTGTAATGGTCAGTTATCACCTGGCCTATTTAAGTTTGCTATTATTCAATCAAAAGGGAGAAGCATTTATTCAATTACAGATTCTGAGAAGGAGGCCTGGTAACCACGAATTACCATAAAACAATTCTGTCATTTTGAGTACATAATTTTACAGATACAACAATGGTATCAGAGCCTTGGTTCTACGACAATGGCTGAAGGTACTAGGCATGCGCAGATGAGTGAAGCTTTGGCAGCATTAAAAGATGAGAACACCCACCTGCGTGAAGAACAAGAACGATAGAAGGAGATGTTAGCCGCAGTACTTAAACAGATAGAGATGTTAACCGCAACACATCACAATTCTGGGGAAGGTTCTTCCAATTCTAAGGTCAGTAACAATCCTTTATTTGAGGGAAATGGGGGAATTCAAGTTAGGTCCTTAAGGTTGGATTTTCCTAAATTTGATGGTACTGATTAGGATGAATGGATTCAAAAGGCACAACATTTTTTTGAGTATTACAAAACACCCAATGACCAAAGGCTTCAAATAACTTTTTTCCATATGGAAGGGAAGGCCCTATCATGGTATAGTTGGTTAAAAGAGTCCAGCCCAATCCAATCTTGGGATGATTTTATTGCAGCCTTAGAAGTGAGATTTGGACCCTCAGCCTATGAGGATCCTGTAGGGGAATTTACTAAATTAAGGCAAAATGGGACTGTAGAAGCATATCAAACACAATTTGAAATGCTATCTAATAAAATAACTGGATTATCTGAGAGTTTCGAATTAATACCTTTCTCATTGGCCTTAGGGATGATTAGAGGATCACTGTCACCATGTTTAAGCCATCTACACTTTCAGCAGCCTTCGGTTTGGCTAGGTTATAGAAGAAAGAAGTGTTTAGGCGTGTAAGGTCAAATCCAAACAAATTCCAAAACTACCAAAACGCCAACCTAAACAACCATCCTAGATTGCCTGTACCAACCCCTATTTTGAGACTTCCAGCACCTCCAAATAGACCCAAGCCGAGACCTCAAACCATTAATTACCCCAGAAAAACCAACTTTCCCATCAAAAGACTTTCTCCTACCCAAATGCAAGAACAGAAGGAAAAAGGTTTATGTTGGTTTTGTGATGAGAAGTACCATGTCAGACGTAAATGTACCAAACCTAGGATTTACATTTTAGAAGGAATGGAGGGAGAGGGAAAGGAAACCGAGGAACCAGAAAATGAGGAAGGTACTTTGGCTGTGATAGAAACTAATGACAAGGAAGTGGGTGCGTTGTTAGGAATCACCTTGCATGCTATTGCTGGATCTTTAGCCCCTAAAACTATAAGATTGTTTGCAGAACTTAATCACCACCAAGTCTTGGTCTTGATTGACACAGGAAGCACTCATAGTTTTATAGATCCAAATGTAGCAAGGAAGGCCAATATGTAAAGGGAAGAGAGTCACTTAACAGTTCAGGTGGCTAATGGTGCCACTCTTCCTTGCCTTGGTTACTGTAAGGCAGTTCCTTTGAAACTACAGGATTACACATGTAAGGCTAATTTATATGTGTTGACTCTTGGGGGTTGTGACTTAGTTTTGGGTGTTGATTGGCTAAGACGATTGGGGTAAGTTTTATGGAATTTTTTCGATCTAACTATGCGGTTCCAGTGTGATGAAAAAGCTGTAGAGTTGTAGGGAATCAAGAGACCAGCAATAAATGTGACTGAGGAAGACGACATTGGCGACCTCAAGAAGGGAACAACAAAAGGAATATGGCTGCAAATTATGGAAGGAAATGCTACAAGTCTCAGTCTTAGAATTCCGGGAGCAGTACAGCAACTTTTGGACAGATTCAGAGGGGTGTTTGTTGAACCAAAAGGGTTGCCACCTCCCAGGTATCCATATTACCAAAAGGAGGAGATAGAGAAAATAGTGGCTGGATTTAAGGTCAGGATATCATCAGATAAGAATGCATCCTGATGACATCCCTAAAACTGCCTTTCGCACAAATGAGGGTCATTATGAGTTTTTAGTGATGCCTTTTGGGCTTACTAATGCTCCATCGACTTTCCAAGGGGTGCTGAATGAAATGTTTAGGCCTTATTTGAAGAAGTTTGTGCTGGTATTCTTTGACGATATTTTAATATATAGCAAGTCAATGCAGGACCATATAGAACATCTCACACGGGTTTTGGAGGTACTAGAAGCGAACATATTTTTTGCCAAGCTATCCAAGTGTGTTTTTGGTAGCAAGGAAGTTAATTATTTGGGGCATCTTATTTCTAAGGAAGGGGTCAAAGCTGATTCCCAAAAATTGGCTGCTATGCAAGAATGGCCAACTCCTAAAAATCTCAAAGCTTTAAGAGGTTTTTTAGGACTAACAGGATACTATAAGAAACTTATCAAAGGATATGGAGCAATAACGGCCCCTCTTACCTGTCTTCTCAGAAAAAATGCTTTTTTCTTGGAATGATAAGGCACAAGCAGCATTTGAGGAATTAAAAGAGGCTATGGTAAGTCCCCCTGTGATCAGATTACCTAATTTTACTAAAATGTTTGTGGTGGAATGCGATGCTTCAGGAGAAGCATTGGGAGCAGTGCTGATGCAAGAAGGGCAGCCCCTAGCCTATTTTAGTCTGGCTTTAAAAGGGAGGAATCTGACTTTATCCACCTATGAGAAGGAACTACTAGCCTTGGTGATGGCAGTGAGGAAATGGAGGCACTACCTATTGGGACAGTCCTTCAAAATACGCACCGACCAGCAAGCACTCAAATATTTGTTGGAACAAAAGGTGGGAACTCCCTTACAACAGAAGTGGATCTCTAAACTGCTTGGTTATGACTTTACAATCGAGTATAAGAGTGGAAAAAATAATGCAGTGGCTGATGCACTCTCTAGGGTACATTACCCCGAGAACACAAACCCAAACAGTACCCAAACACCATCCATAAACACAGACCAACCTGAAATTACCAACTCGAACCCATCTACCAAAAATCTTAGCACAAACCCATCCTCCAGAGCAATATCCAACTAGAAATCAAAACAACACCAAATCCAAATCCAAGCAGTCAGCATAGTCCAAGCACAATGGATGCAAGAGTTAAAGAAAGCTTACCAACAAGGACCCCATGAGGTAGCAGCTGATTAGCCATTACCATCATGGAAACATGGACCAATCTTGTTACAAACTTCAGAATGAGCTACTCTTTTACAAGGGTAAGCTACATCTTGGGTCATTTGTGCCCTTCCAGCAGCAGATCTTACATCAATTCCACATCAGTCCATTAAGAGGCCACATGGGAGTACAAAAAACACAAGCAAGAAGAGTTTTACTGGCCTAGCCTAAGGAATGATGTTCGGACACACATTAAAGAGTGTGATGTATGCCAAAGAAGCAAAGTGGAAGCCCTCCTTCCATTGGGATTGCTCCAGCCTTTTCCCATTCCTGCCAAGAACTAGGAAGACATCAATATGGACTTTATTGAAGGATTACCTTCTTCAGGAGGCAAGACAATAATCTTTGTGGTGGTGGACAGGTTAAGTAAATATTCTCACTTTATGCCTATTACTCATCCATATACAGCTTTAATTGTGGCTAGGGTGTTCATGGACAATGTTTTTAAATTACATGGTTTACCACTAACCATAGTAAGTGATCGAGATCCTGTGTTCACTAGCAATTTTAGGAGAGAAATGTTCAGGTTATCTGGAACAGATCTGTTACTCAGTACAGCTTATCATCCTCAAATGGATGGACAAACAGAATCCATGAACAAAGTGCTCGAGTGTTATCTCAGGTGCTTTTCAAGTGACAGACCAAAAGACTGGGTTAAGTGGTTATCTTTAGCTGAGTATTCTTACAATACCTCAGTCAATACATCAACGAAGGTATCCCCTTTTGAAGTTGTCTATGGTCAGCCTCCTCCTCGAATGCTACCATAAGAGTCAGGAGCTACCAAAGTTCAAGCTGTGGATGAAGAGCTACGAAGCCGTGAGTTTATAGCCAAGTTCATCAAGGAAAACCTACAAGAAGCACAAGAAAAAATGAAACATTTTGTTGATAAGAACAGAAGAACTCAAAACTCGAGATTGGAGACCTTGTATACCTCAGGTTACGACCTTACAGACAAATGACCGTAGCGATGCAAAGAAATTTGAAGATTGCACCAAGGTATTTTGGACCTTTTAGAGTTAATCGCAAGGTGGGTAAAGTGGCTTACGAACTAGATCTTCCTCCAGAAGCTAAGATCTATCCCATATTTCACATCTCATGTCTCAAGAAAACGCTAGGAGAAGGAATTCAAGCTTACACTACTCTGCCAATTCTCCCGCCCGAGGGATCTCTTGAACCAGAACCTAAGAAGGTACTTCAACGAAGGCTGAAAAGGAAAGGAAACACTGCCGGAGTTGAGGTCTTAGTGCAGTGGAGTGGAACCGATGTGGGAGATACGACTTGGGAAGACCATGAAATTCTAAGGCGTCGTTTTCCTAACCTTGAGGATAAGGTTTTCTAACAAGGGGAGTTTTGTTACGAGCTAGAATTCGAAGTCCATATTATTTGATGCATTGTTTGGTTGTTTCAAACTATGTTGTTTTATTTTAAGTGTTTGAGTCCTTTATTTGATCGTATGTAATGGGTCACGTGGTCCCTTTGTTAGGTAGTTTGTTTCTGTAATGGTATGAGTCAGTTGGGTTAGTTATGGGTCAGTTAAGTTCTATGAGTTTGTTGAGTCAGTTATTTAACTTCCTAGTTAATGGGCTATGCCCATGTTGTGTAATGGTCAGTTATCACCTGGCCTATTTATGTTTGCTATTATTCAATCGAAAGGGAGAAGCATTTATTCAATTACAGATTCTGAGAAGGAGGCCTGGTAACCTCAAATTACCATAAAACAATTCTGTCATTTTGAGTACATAATTTTATAGATATAACAATCTAAGATACGCCAGAATCATAAATCTCAATGAACTTAACTATCAAAATCTTAGATTTAGCCCACGTAAACTACAGAGACAAACAATAACTGAAAAAAAAAGTACGAAACTCCATAAGATCTAAACTAAAAAAAATACACAAAAACAACAAATTTCTTCAAATCTGACTATCAAAACCTCTGATTATTCACAGGAACACTCAAATCTGAAAACCCCTAATAAAAGATGCAACCAACTTTACCAACCGTGTAGAGAGGTTTTAAAGAGCTCATTAGGTCTCATTAATGGCGACTGTCGCTCAAAACCTAGAAACAAACTCATTCCAGTCCAAAATGAAAACCTAGGGTTCATTGGGGGCAATTGCCCCCAATGTCTCCTTGCTCCACCAATAAGGCCTTCACATATATCATGATTACTTGCAAATATTTCATAAAATATTGATTCTTCCCCAAAGAAATTATCTCAGAAAAGATACCTGAAGATGAGAGAGAGAAAGAGAGATCAGAAACTCAGATTGGTCAGATATGAGACTGTGAAAGAGAAATGGAAAAGTTGATCGAGAGAGATGAGATCAAGAGGTCGATCAAGAAAGATGAGATCGAGATGTCAATCAAGGGAGAGATTGAGAGAGAGGCTGAGAGGTCCATTGAAGGTGTGACTAATAGAGAGATAAGATTGAGAGCTCGATCGCTGGAGCGACTGAGAGAGAGAGAAATCAAGAAAGAGAGACTGGGAGAGAGAGAGTAAGAGAGTGGTTCATTCCCATAGAAAAAGACATGAAATGGGACATTTAAAACACGATTAAAATGGCTTTAATAGGCAAAACGGTTTAATACCATTTTTAAACAGAAACAACTTATTGACATTTTAAATATCTGTTCCTATTTTACATTTTTTTGTAGTACCTCCATATCTATATCTCCATCTTAGCATCCTCAAGCTTCTTCTTAGCCTTGTACTCCTCATATATGTCTATCTCATTACTCATCCTTGCCCTTTCATGTTCTGAAATTGATGACAAACTATTCTAAATTTTGGAAACAATGCGGATGCCCTCTTGTGTTCTCAAACTAATACTAGGCCCACTTAGACCATAGTCTTCTATTATAGAGACTATCAAAAAAGGTTGAAATACCCTTACCTTTAATCTCTCGCTAAGAACCTAATTTCCTGCTCCAATACCCTTTTTCAACAATGGGTTATTGTTTTATCTTCTAAATCAATGAGGAGAAAATAAGTAGGAAATATTCCATCACGGCATTCTTGAGGTCTTCAAATGTCTCTTGGCATTGGTCTGACCAGGACCATGCAATGACTTTCTTCAACAGGTCAGTGAGAGGATGTACATTAAAGCAAGGTTTAAAGACAAGGCATTCTTTGAGAATGAGCAAGTCCTTAGACAAGGCCAGAGAATTCAAAAAGCATTTTTGTACTCATAATAAAAGAAAGAACATAATATTATGGGCTCAATAAAAAAATTGAATTGTAGTATTACTTGCTTTCTTATGAAACCAAGCAACTATATATTGACGTATGAACACAAAAAAGCTAAAGTGAATAATGGACTAACAAATAACTACTAGTAGAAAATTTAATTAAAATAATATAACAAATAGCAAAGAAAAATTTATTCACCTTGTTGAAAGTTTTACTGAGGGAGTAGATCATTATAGTGAAATGTTCCTATATCAAAACAAAGACAAATGACAAAAACAAATCATATAGTATCATTTAATAGCATGAAAACAATAATATTTGACAATTAACTAAGTCAAAAATCCAACTTAAATGTGACCAGAGAAACTTGTCATTTTGTGCAATCATATTTTACTTATTCATGAAGACTAATCATTTCACTAAACTAATTTCTAAGTAAGAGTAGTACAAAATTTTCTTTTCTATTATGTTTTTGGTTATTAATTAAAGAAATTTATCAGGAAGAACTATCTAAAAAGTGAAACATAAGTTTTAATAGTTAGATAGAGATAGTGAGAACATATACTAATATCCTCGTATCAACAGAAAACACTGCCCTAAACAAAAGTGAATGGAGGAACATCAATTGTACAACTGAACCCTAATTTATATGATGAGGTTTTGATGATGATAATGATAAAGTTAATACTATTTAATCATCTCTAAGGGTGGTTATTCTTATCTCTAAAGGATACTTACGGAATTATTTTCTTGGAAGGAGTGTCTATTTTTTTCAATTATTAGTTGTCTAGACAAAAAGGCAACAAAATATATATAGAAAACTAAAAGCCCTCAACGTATCACAAGATTTTATGAAGCTGAAAGTCCAAATAATAGTAGTACATTTTGTTATTATATATGGCGTAGGGGAAAAACCTTTAAAAGGATTTCTCCCAAACACATGTTCTTCTCTCCCTTTTTTCAACCTATATCCCCAAACCCTTATACCCTACTTTAAAACATATGATTTCAAAGTAATATATTCACATCCTTAAATCTTTCAAGAGTCTTAGTCAAATACAACCAGATCCTATTGTATAATATATATCTCAAGAAATCTTATTATAACTACTAAATATATTTAAGTTACTAAAAAATTACCATAATAGGTGTTTGAGAGAGAATCCGAGTAAATGAAAATTCACATGATGGATTCTTAATGAATCAACCTTTGTTTTGAAAAAGATCAATGATAATTATAAAACAATGGGAGTCTTATAGATGAAAATTCGACGAATCTATTAAAAAAGAAGACTTCATAAAACATCTCAAGAAATTGAACAAAAAAGAGCATATACAAATAAGTTAGAAATCTTAAATTTACATAGAAAGGGTGTCCAAAACCTTTATATTGAATTTACTTAATACTAAAAAGAAACAAATATAGATTGAATTTCTTGCTCACATGATACAAGAGAGAAATGATCCAATTGAACATAAACTTTAACAAACTCACCTTCTCGAAAGGAATATAGAATGAAAAGAGAAAGATAATTGAAGATCACCCGATCAACGATGAAGATAACATTCATGGCTCCACCACCTATAAACATGGAAATTGCAAGTAGAGTGATAAAGGTTAGACTAGTTTGAGGCCACCAACTCTTCCTGAAGACCTCCATTGCTATATCAAATCAGAAGTCCTAAATGCATTGTTTAGGGTTAGGGTTTGAGCATTTTAATATTTTTCCTCTTCAAAATAATAAATGAGCATTTTGTGTTTTATATATTGGAAATTAGGGTTTTTCTTTCTATAATAGGTAAAAAGACATAACTACCCTGAAAAGTAATATTTTAACTTGTTAGTTATAGGCTTCTTCTCTCCTACCCTGCCAAATTTGTTCTTTAATTTCTCTCTACTCCCTAAAAGTGGTTTTTACTAACCTTTTTTCTCATTTATTCTTCGATTAATCAGCTATTCCATAAAATCTTTTGTTTTTTGCATATTTCCCCTCATGAATTTATCATATTAATTTTCTCTATTAATAAATAATATTTCTTTGCTAATGATATCTTTAAATTAATCTAAGTGGTCGATTAAGTATTGATTTCGTGCTAAACTTGAACTTAAATAAGTTGTAACTCTTGTAACCTTCTTATAAACAAAAAGGAAAACCATGGAAATTAAAAAAATAAAGGTCAATTCATCAAAATTACTATAAAACAGATAATTGTTTTCATCAAATTAATTCAATAATTGGTATATGCATGTTTTAATAAATATTTTAAAAGCATGTTTGGTCTAAGAATTTTTCATGATATTGATTGTTTTAGTACTTTCCCCTCTCTCAGGTGTTGATGTTCTTTTAAGAATCAAGCTAGTAATTGAAACAAAGCATATCAAAGTTGTCAGACCATGTTGGAGAACCCCACAATTATATCCAACTATGCTTCCAGATGAGTTTCTTGATCTAAAAGATTGTAGATAATCATCCTTGATATACAGGATTTTAAATAAGGATCTACATTGTTCTTTTAGTTGTTAATTATTTTTTTCATTTTGTTAAATTATGGATCTCAGCTCCCAAAACTAGTTACTAATACCAAATAGACTTTAGAAATAACTTTTTAAATTATATCTATAAGAGTGATGTCTATTCTTCGAACGCAAAAGGTGGACGTAAAAGGTGGTTTTAGACTTCAATTTTTCAAAAATCAATGTCTAAAGTCGTGCACATTTTGACGTGATCCAGCTACCCATGCAAACTGCACTTTAGATGTCATTTTTAAAATTAAATAAAACTAATGCCTATTTCATAAAATAAAATAAAAATGTGACGTCTAAATTCTTTTTGGTAGTACAAAACATATATGTATTTCATCGACTCTAATGGAAGTATGAAAAATTTACTATCTATTTTTGCGTTTCTTTCAAATCTGATCACTATTTTATCATGGTATCAATGCTTATTGGTTCTTATTTTTCTTCTAATAACTTTAAGAGTTGTTAGATTGATTTAACGTTCTGGGGACATCCTTTTTCGTGGTTATTTTTTTGGCATTTCTACAGCTACAAATCCTTCTTCTTCAATTCTATTTGCAGTTTTGTTGCAACAAAGTCCTCCCAAGGAAATAGCATAAAACCAATTCTAAAAATGCATCCTCTAAAAACGCATTTGTTGAGATGTCATATTTTCTTCATCATTCGGACAATCCAAGCATTACTTTAACCTCAAAGATATTGTCAAGTAAAATTATGCTACCTAGAGTCGTCCAATAAGTATGGCACTTATCACAAAGAAAAAAAAATTCTTGAAGGATCTATCGTCAAACCGCCTACAATTTGAACAGGCCCTCACTCGAAAGGGCCCAAATATAGTAATTTTCCAATGACCTCAAAGGCCCGAAGCATTAAAATTTGACATTTTGATCAAATCGAAGCCCTTAAAACCTCCCAATGGGTTAGTGGGCCCACCAAAAGGACTCGGCATGCTCCCATCTACCCCCGCTCCACTCAAAATATCGATTTTTCTACAAAATTGGCCAATAGGCTTCAAAAGCCCAAATCACTCAAAAGTGGTGTTTTGATCGAACCGAGGCCTTCAAGACCTCCCAATGGTTTAAGGAACGCACTAAAGGGATCAGACCTACCCCACGCTTTCCCAATCTTCACCGCTCCGCTCTTGCATCCAAAAAATACCCGATTTGCAATAAAATTCTCCAATGAGCCTAAAAAGCCCGATTAACTAACACGTAGCATTTTAATCAATCTAATAATTTCTAAAATTCCTAAAAAGATGAATTATGAAAAAATGAGACTTGGGACACCTATCACCTCCCCTACCTTCCACCACTCTGCCTCCAAATCTACAAATACCTTAAGCCCATTCAAAGCCCACAAGCCCTCAACTCTTTCATAAATTAATTTCTCACCTTACCCCTAACCTAAAATCGATCCCATATCACCTAAACCCTAAAATGAACCTACCCTCAAAAATCCAACCCAAAACTAACCCCATCAAAGCCAAAATAACCCACACCCTCCTAAAACCCAACCCAATACACTAAAAGCCCACAAACCACTATCCATATCCAATCCACCTCTAATCCACAACCCACAACCCATTAATCACTACCCACATCAACCAATCACCCTCTTCAAATCATAAGATGACACATGTCATCATCCTCACTCACCTCCCTCATCTAATCACCTACCCCCATCATCATTCTCTAACATCATCTAACCCATATCACTTTTCTCCAAAATCACCTCAACCCATATCCTACCCTAACCTAACCTATCCCCATTCTCTAACATCATCAACCACCCACATCACAACCCATATCTCCTACACCTCAACCCATCACTTTTCCTTAAAACACTCCAACAAAATCATCTAAACCCATACCTCCCATCATCATCACCAAACTAACCCATACTCTTTTTTCTAATCAAGCAACTACCATCATTTCACTCTCTCATCATATTTGCCACATGTCTTCATCCCCTTAATCCTCCCAAAATCAATCTACCAACCTCTTACATAACCCATTATCCTAAATCTAAACACCTCACCTCTTTAACCAACCTAACACTTTACCCAAATGGATTTGGGTAGGATCTAAACATCACCCATTTCCACTTATTACATAATTATCCTCAATTTCACTCTAAATTTCATACCTTTCACCTCTAAAACCCATGCCATTATCTCTCATTTCAACCTTTCACCCCATTATACCCCTAAATACCCTCTAAAGATCTATAAATACCCCTCCTCATCCCAAAAATGGGTATCCACTATCATTAAGAAAAATTTTACCAATTCTCTCTTACCAATTCTCACCAAGTCTCACTAGAAAAAATTAGATTATCTAATCTTCTCTTCTCTATTCTCACATCAATCTTCTAAAAAGAAAAATGCACTCTCAAATTTACTAAGGACTTTAAAAGACATTGAAGAAGAAGAAGAAAAGAAAGATTGAAGCTTCAAGGTGGGTTCAACAAAATACCCCCTTCTCTCTCTCTAACTCTCTCTATTTTTCTCTTCTATTATCCCCCTCTTCTCTTTAATTTATATTTTAGAAGACTTCTAAGATGTAATGTTCCCCTCTCTTATCTCCGGTAGACTAGACTCCGGTCTGGTTTAAAGTATAAGAGTTGTAATCCCTTTTAAAAACAAAATCGATTTTATCCCAAAAAATGGTTTTAAGGTATTGGAAATTGGATCGTTCTCAACCCATGAGAATGGATCCATGACCTTAGCCAACACTCTTCAAATATGAATTATGTCCAAGGCTCATGTCTCTTAGGATCATCTCCTTTAATGAAATGACCCTATGATCGAGCCGAAAGTAAATCCCTACTTAGGGTACAAATGCACAACACGTGGCACTTTATTTTTCGCATTTTTTTAATCAAATGATCGAGTTGTGTTGAGGTTACCACCACTTGGCGAGGAGAAAAGGGTGCCTAACACCTTCCATTTTCTCCAATCGAGCCGCTTACCCCGAATCTCAAGGTTTGATTAGTTCCTATCATCATGAGTCACTACGTGCCAAAAAATGTCACTTTTTTGAAAAATGTGCATCAGGTGACCATTCACACCCACTTACAATATGAATGGTGACGACTCCAAACCTTAGTAAATGTGGCAATTGTAATCGCGAAACCACGTATCTACACATGGACCTTAACTCCAATGATATGATTTAGCAAACAACGTAATCTATGTTGATTCTATTTCTGAGGTTTGGATAGATCTCAAAAGACATCTTTCTCACAAAACATGTAAATTTCCCGAATTAAGAAACACTAAAAAGAGCAATCACTTAAAATAATATTAAAAGATTGTCATTTTCATACCCCTTTAAAAATTTGGGCACCCCTTCACCCCGCACGGCTAGTGAGCATCCTGACCTCGGAGGGTGCATTGCCCCCTACACCCTTGCAAAATCAAAGCAATGTTAGAACTTAGTTGTTTTAAATGGCCTAGTCATCATATTTGCTGGATTTTCATGCATATGGACATTTTTCAACATAATCTCCTGGTTAGATATTTCATCCTTGATGAAGTAGAAACGAACATCAATATTTTTGGTTATTTCACAATTAACTTCATTCTTCACCAAATGTATTGCGCTTTGATTATGGTAGTACAAAACCATTTTTTTTGTTTGATCCATGGCTCAACTACAAGTCCTCTCAACTGGATTGCTTCTTTGACTGATTCTGGGCTGCCATATATTTGGTCTCTATAGTAGACAAAGTTGTAGTATTGGGTCACTTGATCCAAATGTAAATAATGGGATCATTAGATCGAAAAGTTGAATTCTTCATGACCCAGCAACATAGACTCACAAAGTCATTAACACTACAATATGGAATCAACTAAACCAAGGAAAAAAAGAGTTTTTTATTTTGTTTTTATTTTTTTGTTAATAAAAGAGTTTTCCTAGGAAAAAAAAAGGAGAGAGAGAGAGAGAGAGAGAGATTTCATTGCTACACCAACTTTTTTCTAGCATATCAATTAATGAAATTACATATTCAAAATAAGAGATATAGACTTGTAATGTGGCACCCCGCCAAATGCGAACACAAATCCCAATGCCGGATCTTGAGATTTTAAGTAGTGTTTGTAGACACCCCAATTTGGACGAACTCCTTTAAAAAAATCCAAATTTTCTCGACTTAATTCCAACTAAGAACTTAAGCCTTTCAACGGGCCCACATTGTCACTCGGAATCAATTTTCATGCATACAAGCATACATGCATCATGTCATATAATTTTGCGTGCTCAACCTTGTCGCAAATCCAACATAATTTCATACCACTTCCATGATCTAATTCGGATCCATGTCTGTTCTCCATTAACCGATCCATCACCCATATCTTAACTCAAAGTCCATAATATCATTATCCATAAACCAAGTCCATCTCCAAACCCATTATCCATAAACTAAGTCCATAGCTATAATACCTGTAGTCCATAGCCTAAGTCCATCCCCTAAGCCCAATACTAAGTTCATTTTAAGCCCATTCTCTCACACCCCCTCAAAGGATAACACATGTTGATCTCCCATAAGCCTATAATACCTAATGATTTAATTTAATTAAAGAGTCAACTACCCCTTGTGAAAATCCAAAATACCCTTCTTAAAAAGTGTAGTCAAACCAAAAAGGTTCTTTGGTCTTTGGTAATAATTCATAAAGTTGAAAAAACTTCCAATCATACCCTCAAAAGATAAGAATCTTCAAGTACATACATAGAGTTCTCTCATTAGTCCATTTAAAAATATACATCCGCTCTTACTTTATAAGTTATATACAAATGAACCAAGGTCTACTTTTCACCTACCACTCCACCTTTACACATGTCACTCCCTTACTCACCCTCCTAAAAGTACTTTTGTTCTCCCATTAGTCCATTTCAAAAATATACATCCATTCTTGATTTATAAGTTATTTACAAATTAACTAAGGTCTACTTTTCACTTACCATTCCACCTTTACACATGTTACTCCTCTATTCATTTTCCTAAAAATATTTTTTATTTTTTTATGTCTATTTACCAAAAAGCTAAATATCAAATAATACTTTTAGAGTTTCTTCACAAATGCCACTTTTAACCTCATACAAATGAAAAATCCAAAAAGAAATAACTTAAATCTCATGTCCATTATCTTTATTTTTAGGGTTGGACCACTTTATCCCCAAAAGTTCTCCAAAAACTCTATAAATACCCTCATTTTTTATGAACATGTTCTCAAGCCCCCATCTCTCAACCTAAAACTTTATCAAAATTCCTACTTATTTTCTCATCTCTCAACCTTCAACTCATTCAAACCTTAACTACATCCTTCAATTCTCAAGCTCATTTCTCAAAGCTCAAGTTCATTCAAAGACTCCAAAGGGAACAAGGTGGATATAGATTATGTATTTCTTTTTATTCTATTTTACCACATGCATCTTCTTTTTCTATCTCTCTTTTTTTCTTTTTAGAAACCTTTAGGATGTAATGGAGAGCCCTCCTTCATCCCGAGTAGATTGAACCTCAACCTCTGGAATGGAATGATTGAGGTGGTTTGGTTGAAAAGATGGAGGCTGAAGTCTTTTTAAACCTATTTTCACTTCATGCATCATCATGTACACTATGCACACATACCACACATGCTTGGCCATGATGAAGAAATGTGTGACTCTCTCGATAGGGTTGAAATACTAAGTTTCTGGCCAAGTATGCATGCATTAAGTTTGTGGATCTAAGGGAACTTCATCCATAAAATTTCTCTAAAATCCTAAACAAATATTTCAACTCATGCAAAAATGTATTAGCTTCATATGATATTTTTCATGTCAACACTAACATTAAACCCTCTTTCAAATAGGTACATACTCACCATATGCACACATTCACTTCATACATTCCATGCATTTTATTGTTATATTAATCTTTTCAAAAAATGGTAAAGCTTAAAAAGTAACCACCTTAGGTGGAGAGAATGGGGTGCTTAACACCTTCCCCATTCTCTAACCGAATCCCCTTACCTAGATCTTAGGTAGACCACACATTTTCCATTAATGAAAGTCAATACAATGCCATGAAAAATAATTTTCTAAAAAATTGATTCGGGTGCCCATTCACACCCAGTTTTCAAAAAAGAATGGTGGCAACTCCAAACAACGTAACATTGACGTTCAAAAATGATTAATCTTATGTCTACAACTTGGAGACTTCATTGGGGACGTTCGGGTTCAAACAATAACTATTTGGCCATTTTTGCAAAATTTCAAAAAAAAAATTTCGATATGTGTTCACTAACATTTTTAATGTTTGTGTTTGTTTTGGTATTTTGCTATTTATTTTTATGAATGGTTGTAATATTGTCATTTTCTTTTGTGGGTTGCATGTTTGTAAGGGGTTGATATCTTGTCTTTAAAAATGTACTTGTGCACTTATGCTTGCATAGCCCATTACACAAGCTTCCTTTACCTATAAAAGTTTAAAACTCGGATGCCTAGTAGTTTTACAACTCAAGATCGCTTATTTCAGGTATGAGAACGAACACATACAACTCAATCACCAACTTAAGACGTGTGTACTTCGGTATGCATTGAGGTTTAAAGAATGGGTAACCGTGAAGCCACCTATAGCCGCATGCATTAAACACGATTAAAGGCTTAAGACATAATTTTTGAAAAATGATTTATCAACCCCCTCGTTGTTGTAATTTTTCTAATCCAACAAGATAACTTTATAAAATTTATTTTGAAGCCCATAAAGGCAACATTGTATAGAATTTATGAATTCTTTCTTTTACTCTCCCCTAGGTAAAAGGGGAGCATCTTCATTTTCAAGTTTACTCATCTTATTTTGCATAGGTTAAAAAAAATTTAAAAATTTTTGGATAAAGAAAAACAACAATGAATAATACACTAAAAACCAATGAGCATTGTGCCCATGACAGATTTTTGAAAAAAAAAAATATTTCTGGTCCATTTTTGCAAAATGGATAAACATAACATACACCTATCCATTTTTGAAGCATGGATATGTATAATTTGTAACTATCCATTTTTAAAAAACTGATAAGTATAAATTATGCTTATTCATTTTTCAAAAATGGATCCTCTCCCCAAAACAAAAACAAAAAACAAAAAAAAACAAAAAAATTTGCCCATTTCATCCTTTACATCAGTCTTAACAACTTTTCTCTTGGGTTTTAATTTTTTTATTTATTTTAAGGCTTAAAAATTCTTAATTAAACCATTTTTATAATTAAGTTTAGGGCCTACCACATGTCATCATTTTAAATGGGATTTCGACTCTCCTAAGTAGTCATGTATGATATGAATTGGATCGACGACCCATATCCATTTCAAAACGGGGTCCCTGACCCATATCCAATATGAATTAGGTTCATGACCCATATCCATGCTGAATCGGGTCAACGATCCGTACCCATTTCGAACCGGGTCCCCAACCCATATCTATCTCAAATCGGGTCCACGACACATATCCAATCCGAATTGGGTCCACGACCCTATCCATATCGAACATAGTTCACGACCCATGTTCAATCCGAACCTTGTCCCCGACCTATATCCAATTCGAATCGAGTCCCCGACACATATTTAATCCAAATTGAGTCCACGAACTATATCCATTTTGAATCGGGTCAATGATCCAAATTTAACCTAAATTGGGTCCACATATATCAAGTCAACCCTAGTTGGGTCCATATCCATCAAATGGATCCTAATTGGGTCATTCACCACTCCTCAACTCTAATTGGTCCACATCTTTCAAGCCCACCTTAATTGGGCCCATATCCATCAAATGGATCCTAATTGTGCCCATATCCATCAAATCGATCCCAATTGGGCTATTCATCTTTTTCGAACCATAATCGGGTCCACATCCACCAAGTAGACTCGAATCGAGTTATTGAAAGTGCCCTTTATCCGTGGGGTGTGCAGATCCGCGTTTGACTATTGAGATTTGGGAGTCACCACCTAGTTTTTACGGTCTAGGAACAGAACATCGACTCAAAACGTATAAAAATAACTAATCTACTTAAAAAAATACTGAGTTAGGGGATCATGTTACGGGGTTGGAAGGTATTAGTGTAGACACCCCATTTTTGCATTCGCCTAATTAATCAACTTGCCAACCCGATCGCAATGGTTCCCAATGATGGATGATCATTCCAATGCTTTATTTGTTACTAGATATGTTTTAGAAATCTGGATTAAGTATCTCAAACTAAAAAAATATAGAAATCACGCTACACTAGGAAAATATGACTCCAAAAACATAGAAATTATCATCTTGCAGACAAAAAGAAGCTTTACAATAAAAATCACTGAAAAATGACCAAATTATCAAAATACTCCTAACATCAAAATAACCCTAGAGCCTACATTACGCTTAGGAAAACTCATTCGAACACATAAAATACTAAAATGAAATCAAATAAATCATTTCACCAATTTTCACAAAATTTGACAAAATTACGAAAATACCCCTCATAAAGTTCACTACCATTTTGCATAAAAAAATTCATAAGTAACACAAACCAACATTTCCATTGAATTCCTTATGAAAATTTGATACCAAAACATCTTAGAACATTGAAAAACGACTTAAAACGCGAAAAATCCTCTTCAAAGGCAAAACGATAATTTTACAATTTTAATAATTAAAAATTCTGAAATTAATAATTAAAATATTAATTAATGTAAAGTGAAACCCTAATTAAAATTAAAGTCAATCAAGTAAGACTTAAGTCAAATCCTAAAATCAAGTCAATCAAGTATGACTTAAGTCAAACCCTAAGACTAAGTCAATCTCATAGGACTTAAGTCAAAACTTTAATTAAAACCCTAATCTAAACTAATCAAGTCAATCTCCTAAGACTAAAATCAAAACCCTACTTAAAACCCTAATCTAAACTAATCAAGTCAATCTCATAAGACTAAAATCAAAACCCTAATTAAAACCCTAATCTAAACTAATCAAGTTAATCTCATAAGACTAAACTCAAAATCCTAATTAAAATCCAAATATAATCAAGTTAATATCATAAGACTAAAGTCAAAACCCTAATTAAAACCCTAATAAGACTAAGTCAATCTCATAAGACTAAAGTCAAAAATTCTAATTAAAACCCTAAATGAAACCTAATTAAACACTAACTCAACCCAGAAAAGTTTATAAATAGGAGTCTCTACAACCTATTTTCGTATCAAAAAAGAAACCCTAAGAAAAGTAGGTCAAAAAGCTTCTCTAGCCTCTCATAAACCTTAATTTTGATGGCCCAACTTCTTACCTAACATCCATACCCCAACTTTAGCTAAAAAAAATACCCAAAACCCTTCTAAAATACCTTAAAATCCATAAGAAAATAAAAATAACTCACAGATCCAAGAAGAAAATACCTTAACTTGGAGATCAAAAATCAGATCCGGCAACAGAACGAAGCGAGGAATACTGTACAAGGAGTTGTTCTATCAGATCTAAGGGATCAAAACCATTGCATTCGGAAAAGGTGACTATTTTTATTTTTTTTATTGTTATTTAGGTCTTGTTAAGATTGTAGTTTTATTTGAAAATTAGTAGAGATCGACGTTAGCCGGGTGGGGTTGGTGCCTAACACCTTCCAACCCCGTAACGTGATCCCTGGACCCGTATTTTTCTTTCGTAGATTAGTATTATTTACCTTTTAGAGTTAGTATTCGATTCCTAGACCATAATAACTAGGTGGCAATTCTCAAACTTCAAAAATCAAAAGCAGATCCGTGTACCCTGCGGATTGAGGGCGCTTTTAGTAGCAACTTCACTGAGGATATTTGAGGATTAGACTTGAAAAGTCCCAAGTATGGGAAGCATTGTCAGTAGGACCTAGTTTTTTAATTATTTTATTTTAATTTTAGTTATTTGTTTATTTGTTTATTTTATTTTTTTGTCATTCTTTTTTGCTCAATTATTGAGCACTGGTTTGGATGTTGAATATTTTGTTTTGGCACTTTTTTATGGGTCATCTAGGGTCATTCGGAATGACCTTAAAATAATGCAGGATTTCAATAAGGTAACGGTGTAAAATAATGGGTGTTGACTCATTGTTATTTGGATTATTTTTTGGGTTTGTATTATCCTTTATTAGTACCCTTTGATTCAATTTTGGATATTTTGGATTTGGCATATAATTTTTCTTTTTGGTTCAATCGAGGGTTATTTAGAACGACCCTAAATAATGAAAGATTCAAAGTGACATATGAATGGAAGATGGAATGATGATAGTTGGGATGAGTGTCGTGGATTTTTTTCACCCAAACCTAGTTCGTTTTGGAAGAGAGACGAAGACGGACAAACTCGTTCTCTTCAACTCTAATCTTTTTTTTTATAGGAAATTTGTTGTGTTCTTGGGAGAGGAAATTGATGTTGAAATATAGAAAGATTAGTTCAATTCTTGGCTAAAATTTCTAATGTCCTGTCAGAATTGATCGAAGGTTGGAAAAATCCATTACAAAAATAAAAATCACTTTTCTCTTCCCCTCTTTTGTCTGATTATTGTCTTCAAGTCGATAACAAAAGGGGCCTGACCTTTCTCGATCGCAAAACTCCAAGCTCCATCAACTGGTTCGACCTTCGTTGAGGTTTGGAAGAAGATGAATCCGAATCTGGAATCACCCAAGACTCCTCTTTTTTTAGGGAACCTCACCCATCGATTGAATTTCACATATTTTTGTTAAAAAAAAAAGAGCCCATCTCAATTGTTATCGATCTTGAGTTCAAATTCGAAAACTTAGATCAAAGATCTTGGATGTGTGCTCAAGAGATTCAACGTTATTGGTTTTGGATTCATCGAGTTGAATGAAACTAGATTTATCTTGGAGGAAATCTGGTGCAGACGTGTAGACACTCTTTAATTTTTTGATTTCGGTTGCATCCTGAGGTTACGAAAACAAATTGAATGATCGAAGATATGGAATCATCAAGCGGCTCTATGTGTCGATCTCTTCTCTTCGTAGAAAATGCAATCATGAACCTCACTAAGGAGAACATACCAGGGTAGCTATTGTTAGAGAGAAAAAGAGCAGCTCTCTGTGTTGTTTGAGAGTGGCTATGGTCACACCAATTTTTGCTAGCACTCCATGTGTTCATTTTTTTTTTTTAAAAAAAAAGGGCATCAACACATATTTAAAAAAAAATCAATTTATTAAAAAATAAAATAAAATAAAAAGAGGGCTAGTAAGTTTCTTGATGGGAATTTTGAGAGTTGTCATTAACACACCGATTTTTACTTATAACTCATTAATGCATGAGTAAGCAATTATCTATTTTCAAAATAATTGGTGTGTTGTAAGTAAATAATGGGTGTGCTAATAATGTCTCAAAATTTTATCCCAAATGTTGTAAAAGACTAATGGCAGCCCTCTCTGTGACCAAAGAGATTTTTTTTTGACACACCAATTTTCCTAATGTTACCTCAATTGTGTGCAATTAACTTGGTAATTTACATAAAAAATTGGTGTGGCATTAGGAAAAAGTGGTATGCCATTCACTTGATTGGTTGCACATTTTTTAGGACTTTGTTTTGGTTTTTTTAGTATTTTTTTTTTAAAAAAGATTTCTTTTCTTTGAAAAATCAATTTCTTTTTCTTAAAAAGAAAGAAAAAAAAGAAAACGAGGTTTATGCTCCTTCATCCTACAACCATCATTCTGTCATCAATTTAACATCCATAGGAATCTTGATTTATTTTTGATCACCTAAAAGCAACCTTTGATTAGACCATAAAAATTATAAAAATTGTGCCTATTGCAATGATTAAGATCTGATCAATTACTATGCCATATTCATTATTGATTTGCCATAATTCTAAATTGATATATGCAGGAGATGTGCGCTTTGATCTCGAATTGAATCATATGGATGGTTTTTCTTGTTCATTGTATGCATTTATTTTTATGGTTTAATACCTTTGCTTGTATGGACCCATGAATTGATTTGTTTGAAAAGGCCTCGGGCGCACCCCACCCTGTATTGCACACACCACAAACACGTTTACTATTTTACACGCTTGCATGTCCTAATATAGCCAATGTGGTACTAGTGCGTGGCCCGATCTTTTCGAAGATGCGATGTCATTCATGAAAATCACAACTCCAATCACTTTCCTTAAGGTATATTAAACAGGGGCATCAGTACCGTCTAATCAGGTGATTCTAAAAGGTATATCGAAGCACCCAAGATGGAGCGACTTGAGCCTTTGACCTATTGTAAGTCGCACAGTCACATGTCCTGTTTGCCAATGTAGTACTAGTAAGTGGTCAATCCCCTTGTGGGATGCCAAACCATTTATGAAAGTTACAACTCTTGACTCGTACCCATAGGTATATCAAAGATAATATAAGTACATCAACTGTACTTCTTGGTCAAAATCAGTGTCTAAGCGAGATCCTGCTCCGATGTACTACGGTACTAGAAGGATAGACAACGTCTATTCTAGAAAATAGGTGATTTAAGAGTGCCTTTGCTCAAGTATAGCACGCCACCTCTGATCTGGGGATTAAACTGGCAGTTTTTGGCTTAAGAGAAGTGAGTTGAAGTTTTAGATTATCACCTATACGGTATATGAAACCAAGTCATCACGTATCATCTAATTGAGTATACTCAAGAGGTATATAGGTATACTTGGGGAAGGGTAGCCAGATAAAAATGCATTGCACATAATAAGCTTAGAGTCTAGAAACTTTTCCTGTAGGTCACCACTTGAACTTATCGTAGGTGTTCCCGGGTTGTTTATTGGACCTTGTGAATGATGAGATCAAAATGTATGGTTGTCCTCAAGGATCAAAAATTTTAATTAACCTAATGGGTACACCGACCCAATAAAGAATCCATTTTAGTAATAGTTCATAATGACCCAGTCCATCTTAATCTAACGATCATGATGGGTTGGGTCATTTAAATCAAAAGGGAAATCAAAGTTTTTTCTAAATTCTGGTTTCAACTCATTTCAAAAGAAGAAAAATATTTTCTCAAAAGAAAATAAAAGGATTTTTACAAAGGATCTATTTTTTACATGGAATTTGGAAAATTACTGAAATATGCTTTTCTAAAGAAAAAAATTGTTTAAATCAGATATTTGATGATTCAGTAAAATTATTTTTTCTTTTGAAATGATCATTGCATGAATGAATTGTTTAATGGCTTGATGCACGAATTCAATAAAATCTCAAGGTTCTTTTAAAATATTATCAAGGGGGTAACACTGGAATTGATCAAATTCACATTTGATGAGGTCCCAAGGCTATCATTGCACCTAAAATCAATCTTTCACCATTTTGTTAGGGTTACTAGTCCGATCACTTGGAATGAACGTCACCGCCAAATCAATCCTTTAGAATATCTCAACATTTCCCAGTTGTTCCTTGAAGATCACAATGCCTCAGTCCTACCGATTGTAAGCAATGGTCAGAGTTCTCAATCCACAATCGAGCTTGTTATGGGTACTTGTCTTGAGTCATCATAAGCTATTGGGTTAGCTCGAGTGTCCAATTTCTGTTCATCAATTCAGTAAGATCATATTTTCTTTAGATCAAGTCCACTCATTTTCCGTTGAGTTTGGTTAGAGGTGTTTGTTGCCCCATCTGAATTTGATTGGATAAAGGAAATCTTTGAATACCTCGAGCGCATTAACGAGTTAACTAATAATCTAGCTTCAAGAATATATTTCCTTCCTAAATGATACGATAATGGTTGGGCTCAACCTTTAATCGAGAAAACAAAGGTCATTGACCTCAGAATAGAAAATAATTCTTAAAGAGATTGAAATAAAAATCATCATATCCCTAGAGGAACACGAGGGATAATGAATTTACTCAGAAATTTCAAAAGACTTATTCGCGTGGTCTGATGAGGATATATTAGATGTTGTTCAATACGGAATAGATACTCGCCCGATGAGATGAAAATATCAATAGAGATGTTATAAAATGTATTAGTGCTATCTTCACTGCATCTTGAGTTGCAAATCACATATTATCAATCGATATGGGGGTACCTTTTGAATTGATCTCTGATAATGGGTCATACTTCAAAGCTTAAATCATTACTCTGTGTTCAAAGTTCAAGATTCGACATCACAAATCATCCCCTTACCGTCCTCAGATTAATGGAGCGGTTGAAGTAGGTAGTAAGAGTCTCAAGATAATTATCATGAAAATGTGTAAATCGTACCAAGATTATTTAGAAAAGCTACCATTCACACTATGGGGGTGTCATACTTCAAATACAGTCTTCCACTAGAGCTACTCCTTACTCCTTAATGTCTGGCATGGAAGAAGTCTTGCCAGTCGAAATGGAAATCCCATCTCGCAGGGCCTTGTTGGAAAGTCAATTGTTAGAAGCAGATTGGGTTCGTCAACGGTATGAAGAATTAAATATGATCGAAGAAAAACGACTAAAAGCTCTGTACCATGTGCAGGCTTATCAAAAAAGAGTCGTCCCTGCGTTTGATAAAAAAATCAAGGCTCGTTACTTACAAGTCAGGGATTTAGTACTCAAAAAGAGAATCGATCACTTATCTTTGACCCTATAGGAAAATTCAAACCAAATTGGAGAGGTCCTTTCATCATCAAAGAAATATTACCTGGAAAAGCTGTCAGACTTCAAGATCATGATGAAATTGATTTACCAGAGCCGACCAACCTTGACTAAATGAAACGGTACTATATTTAAGGAGGCCATCTTTGACCGAATCAATTCTCCTATTACCTAGTTTAATATATCATTTTTCAACCCTTTTACAATCTTTTCAAAAGAAAAATACATTTTTCATTCTCAACCTGATCACCCAACCTAGGGGAGGGAAAAATTTGAACTACGTTTTGGTCTGATCCCAAAATTCTGGGGTGCATAGCCAACCTAAGAAGTTACTTCAGGCTCGACCACATCAAAATAAAAATATATAAATAGATTCCCCGACAAAGAAAAAAAATCTAAAAGGAAAATATTCAAAAGAAAAATAAATATCATCCAAAATGAGGAAGAAAATTCAAGGAAAAAGAAAATAGTTTAAAAGGAAATGCTACACAAGGGGCATTCGGATTTTTGAGCCTTAGATTTCCTTTCTTTTTATACCGAGTCCTAAGCTTACCCATGAAAGTCCTCCTAAGTACCGTGTGAAAAAGTAAAGGAAGGTAGGAAAGTATGATCAGACAGTAACTCCAGAAGTTCAGAAAAAAAGCCTGCTAAGTTGAAAACCAAAAAAGGGCGACTTAGGAAAAAATTAAGGCAAGTTCGCAAGGTTGAAAATTCGAAAGGACAATCTTGGTAACAATCAGTGTAAAAAAAAAAAAAACTTGCTAAATCAAAAATCTGAAATGGCGATCTAGGCAAAAGCTAGAACAAGCTCTCTAGATCGAAAACCTGAAAAGGTGATCTAAGCAAAAGTTAGAGAAATAAAAAAAAATAGAAGAAAATCTCAGGAGGTACGAGCCGAGACATTTGAAGTCCGAATAATCAAGTTCAACACTTAGCTTAAACCAGGCAAAGTCTCAAAAGTCACAAATATCTTGTCTACGATTGATCTGAAAAAAATTTACTTCCCTAAGTGAACCAAAGGGAGAAGGGTGAATTCTATGATTAATCTCAAAAGGAAATGTTTTATTTTCTTGAGTTGACTCAAAATCTTTAATATAAAATGTCGAAATTAAAAAGTTGAATCTTTATTGCGCTTGTGGTAATCAAATATTTCAAACCTTCATATAAGGGGCAGTTTCTTTTTTTTTTGATATGTAGTTTCCCCCTTATACTAGGGGTATTTTTTTATGAGATATGTTCAATATAATGTTTCCTGTCAAATTAAGCACATTTTGTTCTCAAACTTGATCAATGTTAATCCTAAAAGATAATGGGAACCCCAAATTTAAGGTCACTCTCTTGATAGCATTTTTTTGAAAACCCTTGAGGTTAAAAAGAAGTTAAAATTCATAAAATTTTGAAAGACTTCGAGATTCAAACAGAAGCGTTTCTGATCTCACATTTGGTTGTGTCTAGAGATTAACTCATTACCCTTTCACCTAGAATAGGAGATAGGGTATTCCTTCTTTCCCATATTCAATCATCTTTTCCTACATCTATTCACTCCCTGATTCAATCATTCTTTACCAGATTCATTTTCAAACATTCTTTCTCAAATCTATTCATTCCTAGATTCAATCATTCTTTTTCAGATTCATTTCTTTCTTATCAGTTTTACTTAGCCAAATGCCGCCAAGGATTTTCTCATAATTATGTTCAGATACGGCCAAGGGTTTTTCAGAATTATGCTCAGATACCGTTGAGGGTTTTCTCAGAGTTATGCTCAGATACCGCCGAGGGTTTCTCAAAATTATGCTCAGATGCCGCTGAGAGTTTTCTCGGAATTATGCTCAGATACCGCCGAGGGTTTCTCCGAATTATGCTCGGATACCGCCGAGGGTTTTCTCGGAATTATGCTCTGTTGTGTCCAACTTATGCTCAATTTATGCCCAGTTTGTGCTCAGTTTATGCTCAGATTATGCTCAGATTATGCTCAGTTTATGTTCAGTTTATGCCCAGTTTATGCCAAGTTTATGCTCAGTTTATGCTAAGTTTATGCTCAGTTTATACTCACTTTATGCTCAGATTCTACTTAGTTCTCACTTAAACTCTTTGAAATTTATTTTAGATTTTAAGTGCACGTACTTGCACATTTGTTTCGTTAATCAAGGAGAATTTTTTAAAAATTCAAGGATTTGATACTGTCAGTGAGAGCTCGCGCTCGAGGACATGACAACTTTTAGTTCGGGAAGAGCTCGCCTTCAAGGATCTGAACGTCCAGACGAATTACTAAATCAAGCTGCAAAATGAACTATCACTAGCTTTGACATTTAGATATCACACTATCTATAGATATGTTATCTAGTTTGCTTCAACCCTCTCTCAAAAAGGGGCATTGAAAGCGCCCTCAATCCGCGGGGTGCGCGGATCAGCTTTTGACTCTTGAGGTTTGGGAGTCGCCACCTAGTTATTGTGGTCTAGGAACCAAACTGACTCTAACATGGATAAAAATAACTAATCTACCACAAAAAATCTGAATTCGGGGATCATGTTACGGGGTTGGAAGGTGTTAGGCACCAACCCCGCCCGGCCAAAGCCGGTCTCTACTAACTTCCCAAATATATCACATTGCTAAAAACCTAGATAAAAATAAAAAAATTACATACCTTTCCGATAGCAAGGATTTTGTTCCCTCAGATCTGATAAAAAGAGCTCCTTGTACTGTATTCCCTTGCTTCGTTCTGTCTTCGGATTTGACTTCGGATCTCCTAGATCAAGGTATCTCCTTGTTTTTGGATCTGAACTCTTCAAGTTTGTTGCAGATTTGGGGGTGTTTTTGGAGGGATTTTGGAGGGATTTTAGGTGTTTTCTAGACTAAAATTGAAGGAGGGATGTTAGGTAAGGAGTTGGGACTCCAAAACTAGGGTTTATGGGGGGCTAGGGGAGCTTCTAGACTTACTTCTCTTAGAGTTTATGATTTGATACAAAAATAGGGTGTGAGCATCTCTATTTATAGAATTTTTTTAAGGTTGATGTGGATAGAGTTAGTGTTTAATTAGAGATCTTTTAATTGTTTTAGGTAGAATTGTGTTTTAATTAGAATTGTTTTAGGTAGAATTATTTTTAAGTTAGAACTCTATTAGATAGAGTTATTATTTAATTAGAATTCTATTATGACTTTTGGTCTTATTTGATTGACTTTTAATGTTTTGACTTTAGTCTTAATTGATTGACTTTTAATATTTTGACTTCAGTCTTGCTTAATTGACTTTAATTTTGACTTTAGTCTCACTTGATTGACTTTAATACTTTGACTACAGTCTTGCTTGATTGACTTTAAATTTTGGAGAACCCCCTTCCATTATTTCTTTAATTCTTTGGACCCCCAAATGGAGGGGTCCTTAAAGAAATATCCCACGAACCCTCAACAATTTTACCCGAAAGTCCGATTGATCGATTTTTTAGGTTCAAAATTTTAAATTAATTTCATCAATGTTTCACTTTAATTATTTAATATTTTATTTATTAATTTCGAATTTTTTAATTATGAAAATTTTGAAATTACCGTTTTGCCCCCGGAGAGGACTTTTCACGTTTTAAGTCGGTTTTTAATGTTCTAAGATGTTTTTTAATCGATTTTTCGTAAGGAATTCAATGAGAATGTTGGTTTTTGTCATTTATGAAAATTTTTATGTGAAATGATTGTGAACTTTATGAGGGGCATTTTCGTAATTTTGTCAAATTCTGTTAAAATTGGTGAAATGATTTATTTGGTTCCGATTTGTTATTTTATGTGTTCGAGAGAGTTTTCCTAAGCGTAACGTAGGCTCTAGGGTTGTTTTGAGGTTAGGGGTATTTTGGTAATTTGATAATTTTTTAGTGATTTTTATCGTGAAGTTTCTTTTTGGTCTGCAAGATGATGATTTCTATGTTTCTGGGGTCGTATTTTCCTAGCATAGCGTGGTTTCTAAGGTTTTGTCAATTCGAGATGCCTCATCCGGATTTCTGAAACACATCTAGTAACAAAATAAAGTAACGGAATACACATCCATCATTGGGAATCATTGCAATCGGATTGACGAGTTGATTAATCAGGCGAGTGCAAAAATGGGGTGTCTACAGGCATCTGTAGACACCCCATTTTTGCTTTTGCCTGATTAATCAACTCGTCAACCCGATCGCGATGGTTCCCAATGATGGATGATCATTCCAATGCTTTATTTGTTACTAGATATGTTTCAGAAATCCGGATGAAGTATCTCAAACTAACAAAACTATAGAAACCACACTATACTAGGAAAATATAACTCCAAAAACGTAGAAATCATCATTTTACAGACAAAAAAAATTTACGATAAAAATCACTGAAAAATGACCAAATTACCAAAATACCCCTAACATCAAAATAGTCCTAGAGCCTACATTACGCTTAGGAAAATCCATTCGAAGACATAAAATAACAAAATGAAATCAAATAAACCATTTCGTCAATTTTCACAAAATTCGACAAAAGTACAAAAATGCCCCTCATAAAGTTCATGACCATTTCGCACAAAAAAATTCATAAGTAAGACAAACCAACATTTCCATTGAATTCCTTTCAAAAAATCGATTCCAAAACATCCTAGAACATTGAAAAATGAATTAAAACGCAAAAAATCCTCTCCGAGGGCAAAACGATAATTTTACAATTTTAATAATTAAAAATTCTGAAATTAATAATTAAAACATAATTAATGTGAAGTGAAACCCTAATTAAAATTAAAGTCAATCAAGTAAGACATAAGTCAAATCCTAAAATCAAGTCAATCAAGTATGACTTAAGTCAAACCCCGAAACCAAGTCAATCTCATAGGACTTAAGTCAAAACCCTAATTAAAACCCTAATCTAAACTAATCAAGTCAATTTCAAAAGACTAAAGTCAAAACCCTAATTAAAACCCTAATCTAAACTAATCAAGTCAATCTCATAAGATTAAAGTCAAAATCCTAATTAAAACCCTAATCTAATCAAGTCAATTTCATATGACTAAAGTCAAAACCCTAATTAAAACCCTAATAAGACTAAGTCAATCTCATAAGACTAAAGTCAAAAACCCTGATTAAAACCCTAAAGGAAACCTAATTAAACACTAACTCTACTCAAAAAAATTTATTAATAGGGGTCTCTACAACCTATTTTCGTATCAAAAAAGAAACCCTAAGAAAAGTAGGTCAAAAAGCTTTCCTAGCCTCGCATAAACCTTAATTTTGAAGCCCCAACTCCTTACCTAACATCTATACCCCAACTTTAGCTCAAAAAACGCCTAAAAATATTTCTAAAACACCTTAAAATCTATAAAAAAAATCAGAAAACTCACAGATCCAAGAAGAAGATACCTCAACTTGGAGATCAGAAATCATATCTGACAACAAAACGAAGCGAAAAATACTGTACAAGGAGTTGTTCTATCATATCTGAGGGAACAAAACCGTTGCATTTAGAAAATGTGACTATTTTTATTTTTTTATTGTTATTTGGGTCTTGTTAGCAATGTAGTTTTATTTGGGAATTAATAGAGATCGACGTTTGTTGGGCGGGGTTGGTGCCTAACACCTTCCAACCTCGTAACGTGATTCCCGGACCCGTATTTTTCTTTCGTAGATTAATATTATTTATCTTTTAGAGTCAGTGTTCGGTTCCTAGACCGTAATAACTAGGTGGTGACTCCCAAACTTCAAAAATCAAAAGTGGATCAGCACACTCAACGGATCAATGGCACTTTCAATTAGGCACCAACCCCCCCCCCCCCCGCTCGACAATTGCCGGTCTCTACTAATTCCCAAGAATATTAGATTGGTAAAGACCTTAAATAAATCAAAAAAGTCAAAAAAATTATACCTGTGACGATTGCAACGACTTGTTTCCTCAGATATGGTTGAACAACTTCTCGTATAAATTCTCATCGCTTTGTTCTATCACATGATTTGCTTCAGGTCTCCAAAACGAAGTATCTCCTCCATAAATCTAAATTTTTCCTAATTTTATGATAGGTTTCTAGGTGATTTTTGGAGAGTTTTGAGAGTCTTTTTTTATAAGAGTTAGGGTCTGGATGATCGGTAAGGGGTTAGGGCTTCAAAATCAGGGTTTTGGGAAGGCTAGGATGGCTTTTTGACCTACTTTTTCTAGGATTTTCTTTGACCTACGAAATTAGGTGGTGGAAGCTCTCTATTTATAGAGTTTTTTAGGTAGAGTTAGTATTTGATGAGATTTCTTTTAGGGTTTTGACTTTAGTCTTATGAGATTGACTTAGTCTTTTTAGATTAGGATTTTAATTAGGGTTTTGACTTTAGTCTTATGAGATTGACTTGGTCTTTTTATATTAGGATTTTAATTAGGGTTTTGACTTAAGTCTTATGTGATTGACTTGATTAGGGTTTTGACTTAAGTCTTATAAGATTGACTTGATTTAGATTTTTAATTTTATTAGGATTTTACTTTACGTTAATTAATATTTTATTTATTAATTTTAAAATTAAAAATTTTAAAAATTAGAAAATTATCGTTTTGCCCCCGAAGAGAATTTTTGCGTTTCAAGTCAGTTTTTGATGTTCCGGGATATTTTGGAATCGATTTTTCGTAAAGAATTCAATGGGATTATTGGTTTGTGTTATTTATAAAAAAATTTGGCGTGAAATGATTGTTAACCCTTATGAGGGGTATTTTTGTAATTTTATCAAATTTGGTGAAAATTGACGAAATGATTTATTTGATTTCAATTTGTTGTTTTATGTATTTAAAAGAGTTTTCCTAAGCGTACTGTGGGCTCTAGGGTTGTTTTGATGTTAAGCGTATTTTGATAATTTGCTCATTTTTTAGTGATTTTTATCGTAAAGCTTCATTTTGTCTGCAAGATGATGATTTATATGTTTTTGGAGTTATATTTTCCTAGCATAGCGTGATTTTTATAGTTTTGTTAGTTTGAGATACCTCATCCGAATTTCTGAAACATATCTAGTTACAAATAAAGAATTGAAATAATCATCCACCATTGGGAATCGTCGTGATCGCGTTGATGAATTGATTAATCAGGTGAGTGCAAAAATGAGGTGTCTATAGTTATCTATTTTCTTCTTGACCCAATTGGGCCTCATCCATCAAATTGACCCTAATAGGGTCATTCACTTTCCTTTGACCCTAATTGGGTCCACACCCATCGATTTGACCCTAATTGGGTCCACATCCATCGAGTTGAATCTAATTGGATCATTCACCACTCCTTGACCCTAACTGGGTACACATCCATCAAATAGATCCTAATGGAGTCATTAATTTTCCTCGACCCCAATTGGGCCCACATCCATTGAGTTGACATTTGTTTGGGTTATTTACCACCCCTTGACCCTAATTGGGTCCATATCCATCAAGTTGACCTTAATTGGGTCAATTACTTTTATTTTAACCCTAATTGGGTCAATATCCATCAAGTCGACCCTAATTGGGTCCACATCCATCAAATGGACCCTAATTGAGTTATTTACCTCTTTGTTAACCCTAATCAAGTTTACCAACTGTTGTTAACCCTAATCAAGTCTATTATTTGCATCGACCCTAAAATGGGTTATTACCCACAATCAACAACCTTCAGCTCCGTGCTGGCTAACCCCAACTTCGTGCTGACCAATACCTAGCTTCGTATTAACAAACCTCTAGCTCCGTGTTGATAAACCTCCAGTTCTGTGCTAGCAAACCTCTGAATCTGTGCCGATAAACTCCCAACTCCATGTTGACTAATACCCAACTCCGTGTTGACCAACCCCAACTCCACGTTGATAAACTCCAGCTCCGTATTAACAAAACTCAATTCCGTGTCGATAAACCCCCAACTTCGTACTGACAAACCTCTGGGTCTATGTCGATAAACCTTCAGCTTCATACTGACAAATACCCAACTTCGTGTTGATAAACCTTCGGCTCTCTTGCTGATGAACTTTTAGCTTCGTGCTAACAAACCCTAACTCCGTGCTCCAATTCCATGTTGACAAAAATCTGGCTCCGTGCCAATGAATCTCTAATTCTATGTTGATAAACCCTAGCTCCGTGCTAATAAACCTTAGATTCCATGCCGATAAACCTCCAGCTCCGTGCTGACAAAAATCTAGTTTCATGCTAACGAACATTCACAAATCTGATATCTAACCGAATCTATGGCTTTTTTAATTCAACTTTATAAATTAATCTAATTTGACCTAATAAATCATCATGCATCCTCATTGTGTCAATAATATGATATCGTTCAACCTCTTGTTTATAGGTGGCCAAATGACACAAAAAAAAGTACTTGCCATCTAACAATCCTCATTATTTTCTATGCTCGCAACCAATTATGAGTACCTTAGAGCAACCTCAACAGTCAGTGGTGAAAGTGGTAATAGATCTCAACTCGAAGCTAGATTTTGTGGTAAAGGTACTGGAAAAACATGATAAGATTTTGGATCTAATGATGTAAAATCTAAACATTATTCAGGTTGTCTAACATCAAGCTTCTGGCTCAAATTAGGCTATACTAAAACAACTGCAACAATAACAAATGCCACCAACGCAAAATACCTTACTACCCATGGCTCTGGCCAATCAAAGACCACCAATTCACATTCATTGCTACCCATAATGACAAGAAGTCGTTCAAGAGGAAGAACTCGAATTTAAAGCAACTGAGGTGGGAAGCACAATAGAGGAAAACTAGCCAACAAGCTGGAGGTAATCGAGGAAGAAATCAGAATAATGAAAGGGAAGGATTCCACAAAACAGAATGAGGTTCAGAGATCTTTGCCTATAACCGAATGCACTACTACTGCCGAAGTTCAAGTGTCTTGACTTCGAGAAGTATAACGGCATCAAATGCCCTATGTCACATTTGAAACTCTACTATATATCTATGTGCCAATTTGGGGGCGGCCATTTCATGGTTCTGTCAGTTGGATCATTTTCTGATTAAGAGTTGGCATGATCTACTATGATTTTCTTAGAAGAGTACAGGTTCAATACAGATATGGGGCTGGACATGAATAATATGGCAAAGATGACCCAGAAAACAAAGGGAAACGTGAAGGAGTACGCCCAAAGGTGGTGGGAATCGGCCTCTAAAATGAAAATATCAATGATTGAATAAGAGATGATTACCATATTCATCTCTACTCTAGGCCACTCATTCTACACGCATCTAGTGGGTCATACAACTGCAAACTTCTCGTTATTGGCCCAAGTGGCAGATCGGGTAGAAGATGGTATCTGGTCGGGTATGATCTATGACTTTTCCAGTCTAGGGGTACCAACAGGGGGGTTTACTCAACATAAACTAGTAATCTTGAATAAGAAGAAGGATGAAGCGCAAGTTAACAATGTACAACTTGTTCAACCATTCTTCATCTCAGTACCAAACCAAAGGCCGTTAGTACGTCAGGTCCCTTTCAAGGTTAACCCACCTCAAGCTGCACCTATTCCGCAACCCTTTCAGTTTGGCCAAAACCTAGTATTTGGTCAAAACACATAGTTCGCCCAGAATCATTAAGCCGAAAAATGCAAATCCAATAGGGTTTCTTGAGTCTTCACTCGCCTGCCTATGACTTTATCAAAACTACTTTTAGCACTACTTAGGAGAGAATATCTCACCAAGACGCAGCTAAACCCAGAGATGATAAAAAGACAAAGGTACCCAATCAATTCTTTAAGTTTCATATGGGTGTACTAGGACATGCCACCAACCAATGTTGGCAACTTAAGCATCAAGTTCAAAATCTGATCGACAGGAAAATAATCATTTTGGATAATCTAGCAGCCCAAGTGCCTCAGTAGAACATCAATCAAAATCCTTTACCGATGCACAATGGGGGAGACAATGGACCCATAGTAAATGCCATAGAAAAGGGTGCACTAAGCTTTGACCCTTCAGTTCTGATAGCACTTATTAGCTCTAAGGTTAGAGTCAACCTGAGGAAAGAGCCCGCATCCTCAAGCATTAATGTTGTACCTCAAGATGCAACGAATCAATCACCATCTCAACTCCCCAATAGAATGGCCAATCTCACTATTCACTACAACCCCTCAACCTCAAATCCTTCAGGCAACCACTTATCATACACTACACCTCTCAAACTTCAAGCTTCTCATCTTGACCACCCCTCATCATACCTTACACATTACCTACTTCATGTTCTTCTTCACAACCACCCCTTATCATACCCTATGTTATACCTACCTCTCAAACCTCAAGTTTTTCCCCCCGACCACCTCTCGTCCTATCCCGTACTAACCCACAAATTCATGACATTAATACACCAACCATCAAGCCCAGTCCACCACCTCTTATCCTTCATCTAAAGCAAGAGTCTCAAATCATGACCATCATATCCCCTAAACATTTCTCGTACTATTCAAATCAAACAGTCCCATAGAGTTATGAGACAATGATCGTCACATTGACGGGGGTAAAAAGGGGTAGACAACAGGAAAGAAGCAAAAAAAATAACAAAAGGGACAGAGGACAAAGAGAAAATAAAAGTAAAGGGAAATGACAAGATGTATGAGGATGACAAAAAAGAGGAAAATGTGAAAGTATCAGATGAAGGGGCAATAGACTTTATTAAGCTCATTTGCAAAAGTGAACATAATATAATAGACCAATTGAACAAAAAATAGGCTCAGATCAACATTCTAGGTCTTCTACAAAAATCAGAGAAACACCAAGAAGTATTATTGAGAGTTATAGGAAAATCAAATGTACCTATGACCACTTTGTCGGTATAGTTTGAGCAAACAGTTGGTCAGATCATGGCTTCCAATCCTATCGTCTTCACAGAAAGCTAATTCGTGCCAGAGGAGCAGTGGCACATCGAACTGTTAAATATCATTGTCATGTATAAGGGAATGATGCTTGCCAGGGTATTAGTTGACAATGACTCGGCTCTTAACGTTTTTCCTCTCAAAACCTTTCATAAGCTCAATGTAGATTGGTCGTATATCAAACCCAACAATAATGTCGTCCAAGGTTTCGATAGTTCAAGAAGGGATTCTTTGGGAGAGGTGGACCTACCGATTACTATAGGTTCTTGTACATTTGAGACAACGTTTGAGGTCATGGAAATACCGTCGATATTCAACTTGCTGTTGGACAGGCCATGGATCTATATTGCAGGGGTAGTACCTTCCTCTTTACACTAGAGAGTCAAGTTTATCGTGGGGCGAGGATGATATTTGTCTTGGCAGAAAACCTGATGCCAACTAGGAGATCTCCGAACATTCCTTTTATTGACATAGAACTAACGAAAGATAAGGCATTATACCATTCCAACCAATTTACTATCGTTAACCACGTTGAGAAAGAAAAAGAGAAGGTAAAAATAGAACTATCAAGGGTGAGTCTGATGATTGGCTGGGTCTTGAAGAAGATAGTTACTGACCCAAGAAAGGATTAGGACTGAAAGGCAAAGGAAAAGCCACCCTGGTTGTAGCAAAAAAACACACCCCCTTATTTTGGTTTGGGATTTAGGCCTACAAAAAAGGATATATCGGATATGAATGACAAAAAGAGAGAACTCCAATTAGATAAAAATCAAATGTCTGGAGTCTGGGTAGAGTTCTTCATATGAGCATCAACTTTCTAAAATCACAAATCAGACCCAACAGGTTACTAGAACCACTGCCACCAAGGTCAGCCATAAAGTCGAGAACTGTAAGTTTCAAACCCAAGCACCTTCAAGAAGACTCAGTTGTCGAGTCCCGTCCATCCCTTGTGGAAAGTATTGATGTCCTGTTCAATGGGGATTCCAATGAAAGTCTGCAAGAAATGACCCGAGAACCCGCAAAAGTGGAAGTTGCTATAAGCGAAGAGAATGAAACACTTTTCCCTATCAGCATCAATTGGGCATCAGTTATCATCCCTCCAAGCTTGGGAGGGACCATACCCCACCTTGATAGTATTCAACCAGAAGTAATGATCATCTTCGAACCATCAAGGAAAACACCTTCCCTCTTCATTCACCCCATCAGAGAAGGGGAGGTCTTGAACAACTAAGAAGAATTCCCTCTAACTCTTGAGGCTATTAAGGCCTCCAAAAAAATGCCGCTAGAAAAATCAAATTTGCCCAAGGATCATAACAAGCCCTCGTCATCTGGGAAATACTATTTTGAGGCTCCCTATCTTTATTAATGAATTTGCATAATTGTTCTTCTTATTTCAGATAATCCAAAAACGAACAAAAAAACAAATATTCCTTAAAACCTAAAAAAATCAAAATATCTCAAAAACCAAAAAAATCAAACACCTTTCAAAATTGCAAAAAACTAGATATTTTATAAAATCAAAAAAAAAAAAATTCAATGGATTTGTCTCGATCTAATGAGTACCTAGATAGAACAGAGTTTGAAAAGGACGAGTATGATTTTGATCTTGAATTCGACTTTGACATCATGGGGATCGAAAAAGAGTTTGAGGACTAAATGGAATACCCGCCTAAAGAAATCAAAAATTTGGTAGAACATCACGAGAAAGGTGTTTAGCTAAACATTGAGGATACGGATTCAATCAATTTTGGTACCAAAGAGGACCCACGAATTGTCAAAATCAAAGTATTACTGACATGACAGCAAAAAGAAGAAATTATCGAACTACTATAAAATTACCAAAATGTCTTCGCATGGTTATACAAAGGCATGCCTGGGTTAGACACAGATCTTGTCGTCCACAAACCACCAATCACTTCCGGAAGTAAGCCGATCAAGTAAAAATTGAGAAAATTGAAGCCAGAATGGACCCTCAAGGTCAAGGATGAGGTCATGAAGAAATTTCAAGTCAGATTCCTTGCAGTTTCTACATACCCCAAGTAGTTGGCTAACATCATCCCAGTACCTAAGAAAGATGGAATGGTACGCATGTGTGTTTATTATCGGGACCTAAACAAAACTAATCCTGAAGGATGACTTCTCACTACCACACATCGACACTCTAGTTGACAATACAGCAAGGCATGGCATGTTCTCTTTCATGGATAGGTTCTCAGGCTATAATTAGATAAAAATGTTAGAAGAAAACCAAGAAAAGATCACATTCATCATGTCATGGAGTACTTTCCACTACAAAGCCACGCCATTCGGGTTAAAAAACGCAGGGGCAACTTATCAATGTGCAATGATTGTATTATTCCATGACATGATCCATAAGGAAATGAAGGTTTACGTAGATAACATGATCGCTAAGTCCGGCATAGTAGAAGACCATTTGGTAAATCTCAAGAAGTTGTTCGACCGATTAAGAAAATATAATTTAAGGCTCAACCCAGCAAAATATGTATTCAAGACAACATTGGATAAGCTATTGGGATTCATCATCAGTAGAAGAGGCATCGAAATATATCTAACAAAGACCAAATATATCCTCGAGATGAAGGCACTCATTTCAGAAATGGATGTCATGGCATTTATGGGGGGAATACAGTATATCAGCCGATTTGCTGCTCAACTCACACCTATATATAAGTCAGTTTTCAAGTTACTCAGAAAGATACACCAAAAAAATGGAACAAAGACTACTACGAAGTATTCGATAAAATTAAGCAATACCTACTCAACTCGCAACTCTTTGCCCCTCCTACTCCAAGGTGACCTCTGTTGATGTATATCTCAATGCAAAAAATGTCAATGGAATGTGTACTAGGAAAACATGATGAATCATGGTGATAAGAATAAGCCATCTACTATCTCAACAAGAAATTTACTAAATACCAAGCAAAATACTCGACACTTGAGAAGACTTGTTGTGCATTAGTCTAAGCATCTCAACGACTATGCCAATATTTGTTCAGTTACTCAACTATGATTATTGCTAGAATGGACCCCTAAAGTATATTTTCGAGAAACCAAAGCTAACAGGATGCAAAACGAAATAATAATTATTGTTATCTGAGTTTAACATCACCTATGTCACTCAAAAGGCTATTAAGAGACGAGTCATGGTCGATCACTTAGCCGAGCACCCATTGCTTGACTACGAACCATTAAAAATGAACATTCCTGACAAAACCATATTAGTCACTAAGATTGAGGATAATAACAAAGAATCAGGCTAGAAAATATATTTTAACGGAGCAACAAATTAGATAAGGAACGGAATAGGGGCAGTCTTGTTCAAACCAGATGGGTCCCATGTGCTAATTGCCATCAGATTGAAGTTCCAATATTTTAACAATAGGCGAAATATGAAGCATGAATAGTAGGATTGAAAGCAGCATTAGATCTCGAGATAGATGAAATCAACGTATTTGGAGATTCAAGCCTAATGGTCTATCAGACGATTAGAGAATGGAAGACGTGAAAGAAAAAATTGATCCCTTACCATGAGTATCTCGAAGAATTAAGCTTGAGCTTCAACAATATTTCATTCACATACATGCCAAAAGCTAAGAATCAATTCGTAGATGCACTAGTTACACTCGCTTCCACGATCAGTATTTTAAAAGATCTAGTCATTGACTCTATTAAGATTGGAATTCAAGATGAGCCAGCCTATTATATACTCGTCAAAATAGAAGAATTTGAAGAAAAACTATGGTACTCGGACATTAAGGCATACCTCAAAGATCGAACCCTCCCATCAGACACAACGCCTACTGATCGAAGGACTATTCAGAAATTAACAGGCCAATTCTTCCTAAGCAATGGCATTCTATACAAGAAATCATATCTCGAAATCCTGTTCCGATGCGTGACAAAAGTATAAGCAAAATGATTAATCGAGACTGAGCATGGGGAGTCTGCGGACCTCATATGAATGGTCACATGCTAGCTAAGAATATCATGAGGATGATGTATTATTGGACAATAATGGAAAGCGATTATTATCAACACGTTTGAAAATGCATCTATGTTAGATTTATACCAACAAGATCAACGCTCCGTTGTTAAAATTATATAATATGACCACCACTTGTCCCTTCTCGCTTTAGGGCATGGATTTAATCAAACAGGTTTCGTCGAATTCATCTTAGTCGCTATTGATTACTTCACCAAATGGGTAGAAACGGTATCCTATGCCAATGTCAAAAAAAGCAACATCCTGAAGTTTGTTAAAAATAACATCATCTGCCGATATGGACTTCTCAACGGAATAGTAATTGACAATGCCAAAAACTTCAAAAATAAGAATATGATAAAGATGTACGAAGACCTCCAGATCACTCATCACAACTCGATACCCTACAAACCCAAGATGAACGGAACCATCGAGGCAGCCAACAAGAACATTAAAAGAATCATCGAGAAGATGGCAATTACGTACAAAGATTAACACGACATGTTGCCTTTTGCACTTCACACCTATCGAAACTCATTCAGGACTTCAATTGAGGCAACATCTTATTCACTGGTATATAGAATGGAAGCAGTCTAGCCTATAGAAGACGAGATCCCTTCTCTCCAAATCTTGAAAGATGTAGAATTGAATGAAGTTAAATGGGTTCAAGCTTGATTTAACTAGTTAAATCTGGTTCAAGAAAAATATCTTGCAGCCATTTCCATAGATAGATCTATCAATCACGAATAGCTCACACCTATAATAAAACGGTCAAACCTAGAGATTTCTTACCATGGGACCTTATGTTGAAAAAGATTATGCCAATCCAAGAAGATGCCAGAGGAAAGTTTCGACCAAATTATGAGGGACCATTTATCGTACAGAAGGTAAAAACAAGAGGAGCTCTGATTCTTACAGAAATGGATGGACAAGCCTTCTCTCAACTAATGAATGTCGACACTGTCAATAAATACTATGCCTAAAAACTGATCCTGAGCTGACAAAAGGCCATATTTGCTATCTTGAAAAATAACTATCTAACCCTAGTCAACCCTTTTGAGCCATCATGTTCATTTTTTAACTTAAGACTGGGGCAAGTCAATGATACATAACGAAACAAAAATAAATAAATAAATAAAAACGAAAAAGAAAAAAAAGAAAGAAAAAAACCAAAAAAAAATTAAATAAAAGCATCAAATTATTCTTGGCCCGCATGAGGATAAACTATAAATGGTTAAAAATACAAAAAAAAAATCAAAAAAATTCAAAAACTTGGATACTTGATCTTGAGCTCGACCCAAACCTCCAGCCTAAACAAGTTCAAGAGACGCTGGGAGGAGACATAGATCGCCTTTCCGAAACAAAATAGACGAATCCCATATCTAACCCACTTTAAACAGACCCAGACCTTAACTTTTTGTATCTTTCCATTACGCTTAACCTAAGCCAACATTTCATCCCACCAAAAGTCTTTTCGGATCAAGGAATTTATAGGGCAACACAATGACGATGGCAACACCAATGATCTTGTAACTCTATCCAGACCTCAAATCTTATCAGTAGTTGGAAAACTTTAGGAGGGAATCCAGATCGGATATTAAAAAAAAATGTCTTGAAGCGTAGAGTAACTAATTTCATGACTCAACTTGAGTTACCAAGCCACAAGAAGTCGTCGAAAAACTCGAGAGGAGAATCTAGATCGATTACTTAAGAAAGAGAGCTACTACAAGAGTAGAGTCGCCAATCTCGCAGCTCAACTTGAGTTTCCAAGTCACAAAGGCATAAAGACTCTAAGTAAGATTTAAAATATAAAACTCTAATAAAAATACAAGCATAGTAAAAATCTAAAAGGGCACTATGAGTAAAAGAATTAGATTATTGTAAGATCAAAACCACTGGCATGGTGAAAATCCAAAAAGACATCGATACACAAAAATGTGGAAATCGGGTCTGGTGAAAACTGTAACTGGCGTTTGGGGCAATAAGGGCAAAAAAATAAAAATAAAAAGATAAGAAAGAACTCTTGACTCGCAAGAATATAAGATATGAATGACAAAATCTTTTCAACAGTCTTCCAACACCTGGGTACTGGGGATGACTCTAAAGGAACCAAAATAGTGATTGACGCTTGTATCCTCTGCGGTTGGTAAAAATACCAAGACTGTCACAACCATAAATTTTACAAACTCTGAATTTATCGTACTCATGTGATAAAGACATTTTTTGAAATTTTAAAAGAAAACTATTATTTTGGCCAATGACAACAAATCTATGACTTACTAAACAAAATCTCGTGTTTTTAGAACAATAGATATACCTGAGGTCAAGTAAGTACAAAACCTATTTTCTTTGCATTAAGCCTTTCGATATTTTGCATACATTCAGAAAATACAAAGAAATGGGAATACAACATGTAACACGTCAAACATTGTGGTAAGAAACAAAAAAGGAGTTAAGGTATTCCTCCAAAGCACAGATCCGAACAGCATGACTAGTCATCACTCTTTCAACATCTCAAGTATCACGACTCACCAAATATGTTGTAAAGTCATTAAAATGAGGACTCTGGACAAGTCTGTCCCTCAACTCAAAAATTTCAGCTCGAAGCATAGCCACTTCACCACTATCACTAAATCCCGACCATGCAAGTTCGGATGTCAGTTCATCAATTTATTTTCACATTTTCTTCTGAGATTTGAGATAACCTGAATTTGGCGATGATCAGGTTGAGATTCCTCCACTTGGTCTCTATAATCAAAGAAGGATGAAACACCAGGACGTGCTCGGGGCAATATCGATACCAATTGCTTCCCAAAAATGAGTTTTCTAATCCAATGCAAGTATGATTGAAATAGATGAATCGCGAAGACAGGTCGACTCAAAACCTCAACTCGACTCCATTCTTTCACGAGTCGACTCAGAAGGGCGAGAGATAAAAGACCGACCAACTAGCTAAAATTTTAGGGGATGAGCACACCTTGATCATAGTCGAATTATCAAAGAACCCGAAGTGGCACATAGTGAGTCGTGCCATGAAGACCAATTAAAACAAGGAAACCGGCCCCATCAAAGGTAATTAGAACGACCCTCGAGGTTGGAATGTACCCATCCATCTCACTACATCATCATCAAGGTTGCAAACAAAGGTGAACCATTCCTCTTTACCATCTGAGACCAAGGGAACAACTCGTCTTGACATCATGAACACGAGGTCGGTATTAACACAAAACAGACGGTTAACGACTTCAATCAATGCCAAATGATCCATGAACCAAAATTGTAAGAAGAGAAATCTTTTAAACTCTCAAAAACTAGTAAAATTAAAATATAAATTTATGCTAAGTTTGGAATTTACCTGTAGGAGTGTAGCGCATCCACAAAAAATTCTATCATGACAGGATGAATAAGCCGTAAGAGATTAAAACATCTAAGTCAAAAGCATGGGGGCCAACCGATGTCCCTCTCAAATTTGTTGAATCACATAAATGAGAAAAAGATCCATGATGTCTCCAGTACCTGGAAATAAGAGTCGACTCACCACCATTAAAGTAAGGGCATTAAAGTGAATCAACGGCCTCGAGGGATCCGTAAGACACTTAATCAAGAAAAATCTAGACATTGTCTTCAAGATTGACCGGAATCTTCAAGAACTTAATTTTTATCCCCAAAAAGTCGAAGACCTCGCCTCGATAACGATTATGTAAAGACAAAACAACAACCACAACCAACATCTCAAGACCTAACAACACTTCAAGCTCCTCAATAGTAGGAGTCATTTTGTGCTCCCCTGTAACATCCCTTGTTTTTTAACTCGTATCTCGAGGAGATTATATAGTATTTATTCTAAGAATATTCTAAAAAGAAAACTTTGGGTAAAGTGCTCGGATTATGCTATGTTCATTTTTGTTGAAAATCGACTTCGCCATTAGTTTCAAAATCATCGAAATATATATTTTAGCCTATAAACAAGTTTGAATTAAAATTTGGGTGAAAAAGTTAACAAATCCTCGAAATTTCGCGTTAACTGAGACCTAAAATAGTAAATTTTTGTTAGAGGGAGAATCAGGAAGATTAGACTACACCATTAGGTCTGTAACGAAAAATTATTCGAAATAGTATACTCGTTCGTCATTTTTTGAGTCCGGATAGTCAAGTTACGGTCGAAACTAGAAATAATAAGGAAATTACAAGTATGCCTCGCCCTTGTTATAAAAGAAAATTTATTAAGGCACTCTCTTTCTTCTCCAAAGCACCCAAACTCAGATTTTTTTCAAACCTAGGGTTTTCTCCTCTCTTCTCCTCAAGATCCGTTGAGAACGAATGACCGTTGAACCCCGATGAAGAAGACAAAGTTGTCGGCTACGACAATAGGTACAATCTTACCCTCTTTGTTAACCCATTCATGTCTGTTTCCTCACCCTCCACCAAAAATCAGCAAGTACATTAGGGTATCATCAAACCCGAAGCTTCATCTTATTAGTAGAGGCTCATCTTCTAGTGTAGAAGTAAAAAAGAGTGCCGTCGTCGAAGGAGTTGCAAACCCTCGCCTTCTTTGCATCAAACTCAACTCAACATCAACTCTTTCACCACTAACCTTGATCATGGTGCGAGTTTATCACGTTCGACATCCACAAACTAAGTAGGGGACTTTCAATTCCTATTGGTAACTTTAGATTTCTAAAAATGTGCATTTAGGTTTTGAAACAAAACTTATTATTTACATTTAAATCGTAAAAATTTGTGTTTGATTTCAAATTCATGGTAGAAGGAGATGTTTTGATGATGTTTTATCAAGTTTAATTACAAACTCGTGGGTGGGTCGACTGGTTTGAAGAATGGAAGAAGAAATCGAGAAGGGGATCGAAAAGTCAAAGGTTCGAGTGAGGTTCAGGCTGTAGGCGGGAAGGGTCGGTGCCACCAAATCTCAAAGGTTCAAAATCCAAATTTTGGTTTCAAGAACAAAACGTAGTTTTAGACGTTTTCGGCAAGTTTTCAAAATGTAATAACTTTCGTATTACTTTGAATTAGATTACAAAAAATATATGGTATCGAATCCGTGATCGAGACTTTCATTTCGAAAAACCTATTTTCAATTTCGAGAACTTTGAAAAATTGAGTTTCTGACACTTAGTCAAATTTTCACCAGCTTTCCTTATTTTTAACAGCTTTGGTCCCGTGCATCGTCGAGACCTTGTTTTTAATAAACTTTAATGGTTTTCAATGGAAAGACCAAAAGAATGACTTTGAAAGATTGGAAATGGATAGTTGATTTGAAAAGATGAAAAGTGAGAATGTCGAGAGAATGGGAAAAGGGAATGAACGATAAAATGTCAGAATCACACCCGAGGGGTGATGTCTGCATTTTACATTGTATGTTGTGTGTAGGTTGGTGAAAGGATATCCAGGTTATTAATGAAAGGATTGCATGTTTATTTACGATTATGTTAGCGCGTGCGCTGAGTATTGTTATCTATTTTAGGCTGAGTAGCCACAGTTGCATGGTAAGAACTGGATATCCATTCTCAACCCTGTTCTATTAATTTCTCTTTGGTTTTAAATGAAAAACATGATATATATATATATATGTAGCTATTTTGTGAGCTGTTAAAGGGTTTGTGAATGCTCGAAGGGATAGTGCGTCACATCATCGGAGGGGTGTACTATCCTGGGACGTACGGTAGGGACTACCAAGCTCATACGTGGTATGGGACGCGTATAAGAGTGGAGTCACAACTGGAATCCGGGTCCATTCCTTTCTTATCTTTACCAGCGAATGTGTATTACAAAGGTGGTCGTATACGAGTGGAGTGTCATTTGGAAATCACATGCACGCCTAATAGGCATAGACGAAGATGATTGGTCAGTGATCACTAACAATCTAGTAGTAGTCGAACGTTCTGACACATCGAAAAGAGACCCATTGCTTACGGTCATGTCAAACGGCCCGCCTGAGCTGGATAAATGGTCACCAGTGTGGTAAGTGCAGCGATCAACCACAAAATCAGGAACTAAAAGCCAAATTTATGTTGTAACATCATGTCCCGACTAGGAGCGATCCAGTCGTGAATCCCAACGCTCAAATTCCATTACTCCACCACTTGTATTATGTATCTGTTATTATATTTCGACCTATAAATTGAAAAGCATGTTTACTATTTCAATGTTGTTAATTGTATTTGCATAAAATGGAAAATGTATAATGAGTATGGATGATTGATGTTATGTGTAACATTTAAACTATTTAGTTGCTTATCCCTGGCTATATGTACCAGTTAATCGTAGCTTCAATTGTAAAACTTGCATGTTTTGAAATGATGCAGTATGATTTATTCGATCACGTTAGGTTAGGTTATTAGTGGGAATTGTTTGTGGACCTACTAGGTAACCATTGTTACTTACTCTTTCCTTCCATTTCTTTTTTAGTTTCAGAGCCTGTGCTTGGGGAGGCGAGTGTTGAGCCATCCGTCGAGGAGCATCTGGTTGGTCAGATCGACGGCCAGTGTCCATTACCCGGTGAGCATTGGGATTATTTTTCCTAGGAGTGAGTTCGTTTTAGGAGGTGTACATAGTGTTTTAGGCCGAGTGATAGGACTATGTTAGAGTGAGGATAAAACTTTGTAATCCTGTATAACTCTATCCCTTTTTGCGCAACTCTGACCTTGCTTTTTGGCTGTTCATAAAATATATCATCTCCTATTTCTTATTCATTGTTGATATGTTGCTTTTATATAGGATGGTTTGGATTTTGTTTATCAGGTTTGAGTTCCGTGAAACGCTAACATAAATGGAGGAGACCATGCCGAAATTTCGAGGCGGCACCTAGTGCCTCGAGGCGGCCTTGGGATTTGTGTTAGCATTTGGCTGGGCGTCACATCCCCAAAATGGAAGAGGTTGAGTCCGGGAACCCAATACCCCAACATGGCCCTAATCAAGTCCCACTAGAATGGAACCTTTGGCAAAGATAAGGTGAACCCCAACTTATTTTCGGAATATCAGACTATGATGGAGACTGGATGGATTGAGCCTAAATAGCTCAGATAAAGAACTGCCACGGAAGGAACAAAAACAAATGTTGACCAAGAGCACCATGTGAAAGCTCGGTTACTCTCGGGCATGCCATGCACAAGCTCGATTGATTTATCCAAATGCCATCACGAGATCAGTTGTAGTTGGGGGTCTTCCAACCTTATTAAACCTTCTCATTACTATCCATACCCTCGCTCCAACTACTCAAGAAAGGATCAACAATGCCGTACCTTTTCAAGTTAGGAAAAGTGGGAAACGCCTCCATGAAACTTAAGAAAAAGCTTTGAAGAAGAAGGAGAACAAAAACCTACACAAAAAGAGAAAAAAATCAAAAAACAAACAAAAGAAACAAAAAAAGATAAAAATAAATAAATAATAAAATAGAGGGCCATTCGAGGATCTCTAATCATTTCCGTAACAACCATGTGACAATTCAAAAATATGTTAAAGCATCAATAAAAGTTGATAAAATGAAAGAATGAAAGAGGTGAGGCACTTACCTCGATCAACCACGAAACTAAAAATTTCCAAATGCACCAAAAAGCTCAAAAACAGATCAAATAGGTGATTGCAAACTTGAAAAGAAATCAAGAAATGTCTATAAGAACAAAAGAAAAGAAAATCGGAGGAAAACTAAAAAAGTGATAGAAAACGTACCTCAATGCGCTCCAAATGGTTCCTACGGCCAAACCAAAGTCTTAAATCGATAAGATAAAAGAAAAGATGAAGGGGGAAAAGAGAAATCGCAAGATAAAGGAAGGAAAATCGAAGGAAAGAAAAAATAAATGGAAAAGGGAAAGGTGCGCATGCCTTAAATGTTTGAAATTCGTACTGCTTCATGTTACCAGTATAGATAAGGAGAATTTTGTTCCATCCATGCTCCATGCACGGATAGAACAAACTTAGCGCCATCTATTCTTCAAGAACGGATAAACCTAATCCAAAAGCTATCCGTGCTTCATGCACGAATCAATCAATAAAATAAATAAAAAATCAAATAAAGATAAAAAAAAATCAAAAATCAAATAAAAGTCAAAAAGATCAAAAAAATCAAAAACCCTTTTGAAATACATTCAACTCCAATTTGTCAAAAACACGACCAAAAACACTCAAATTTCAAAATTCATCAAATTCTCATCTGAGATCTCAAACGAGCTCCATACCATCGAGATCAAGTAATTAATAAGGTAAAATCCTATTAGACCCTATGCTTGGGTAGCTATTTTCTACAAAAGTTATTGATCCACTCGATATTTTCAAGTCATGATTTTACAAAATTCTCTGTTCTGTATAAATAGGGATTTAATTTATTCTTTGCAATTATTTTCATATAATTCCTACAAAGAAAGGCAGCTGTAGACACCCCAATTTGATTGGGCCCTAACTCGAAAGGGCCTAAAAAAATCAAATTTTCTAAATAACTTGCCAATGGGTCTAAAATGTCCAATTCATCTAAATGCGAGATTTCGATCGAATCGAAGGTCCCTAAGACCCCCTAAAGGTCTAATAGGTCTACCAAATAGACTTGGCATATCCCCTTCTTCTCCTCTTTCCATTGCTCCACCCTCGAAATCAAATTACCCCAAGCCCGTTCAAAGCTCACTAACCCTCAACTCAAAAAAAATTCATTTCTCACCTTATCCAACCTAACCTAGACTTAATTCCACATCACCTAAATCCTAAAATATACCCACCCTCAAAAATTCATACCAAAATAATCCTAACCAATTCCAAATAACCTAAAACCCAAGTCCAACATACTAAAGCCCAAAATCAATTCAAATCATATCCATTATCCATAACCCTAACCCACAAATCATTATCCACATCAACCAATCATTCTTTGATCATCAAAGGGAGCACATGTCATCACCCTAACTCACCTCTCTCATTGATGAGTGTCTCCAAACACTCAATTATACACACTTTTTTCGAATATTTATCTGGATTTTTGTACCTATTTTTCCATATTAATGTAATAATCATGATAAGCCTCAAAACACCATGTTGCATGTTAATTAGGCTTAAATATATATAAATAAATTTATCTACTAGATAAATTTAATTACGTGTGTTTCTTGTGCAGAAAATCAACAATTTGAAATCAAAATCTCAAGGCAAAAGCATTTTGGCCCACTTTGGAATGTCCTAATCCTTAACTCATATTCTCCTCTTTTGTCTTTTTATGCAAAGAAAAGTGGAGGTTACTTTTAGACTCTTCTACACACATTTTTCTCTATAAATAGAGCCTCAAACTCTAAAGAAAGGGTCCCATCTTGGTTCTCTTATCTAAGACTCCTTTAATCTAAGGCTCTTAGCCTATTCTCTTATTTTTTGTATTTTAAATTTCTAGTTATTTTTTTTGGCTAAATAGTCTTGTAAGAAGTAGAAGAAGAAAAAATTGTAAGTTTCTCCATGAAATGAAGAAAAGTTATTTCATCTCTTATCTTCCCTCTCTTACAATGACATTAGGTTAAGTTCCCCTCCATTGGAGATCGAAAAAGCCTCGAGCAAGTTCTTGTGTTATTTCTAATTTCATGCCTTTCTTTTATTTAAAATGCTTATGAGTTCTCTTTAAGTTTCTTGCACATTTTATTCTTAATATAGATACTTTATGCTTAGATTAGATCAAGATAAAGTATGCTTAAACTAGATAATTGGTAGTAGGAAGTTTTCAAAGAATTCTACTTTGTTTATATTCCCTTATTTCATTTCATTTGTAAAACTTTCCGATCTAAGGAGCTAACACCAAACCCTTACGATTGAGTTATAAAAAAGCTAGAAACTAGGAATTGCTCATCAACATGTTCTAGGTAGATCCACCTCCAATGGTGTTTTAATTTCATAAGTTTACTTGCTTTTAATTTCATTTACTTTAGTTTATTTTCTAGCAATTTTACATCTTCTTATAAGTTCAAAAATACAAAGAAAAATAGTTTTAATTCCTTTTAGTTAATTTAATTTTATCTTCTTAGCTTAACTCTATTCCTCCTTTCTCTTGGGTTTGATCCCTTACTTGTCCTACAAGTAAGGTAAAAGTAAGATTATTATTAACTCCGGTGAGAAGAACAATAATAGTCTCATCACTCATCCAACTACCTACCCCCATCATCTTTCTCTAATAAATCATCTACCCATACCTTTTTGTAGCTTATCCCCATCATCTTTTTCTAACAAATCATCTACCCATACCCTTTTCTAACCTACCCCCATCATCATTCTCTAACAAACCAGCTACCCACATCACCTTCTCTAACTTATCCTCATCATTTCTTACAAATCCACCTTCACAAATCAAACCCACACCCCTCATCTCCAATCAAACACCCATTCGCTCCAATCAACTCACCTAATCACTCATATTCCCATCCCTTTTTGACACAAGTCATCATCTCCTTAACCTTCTTAAAATTCAATCAACTAACACTCTGAAATCTCCTCGACCCCCCGGCCGTCCGCAGAATAGTGAATTAGGAGTCCGATCTACGTATCTCGGGGATTTTAAAAGAATAGGGAGTCGCCACCTAGTTTAGGTCTAGGAACCAAAATTAACTCCAAATGGATATGGGTCGGTCCGTGGATCAGAGAGATGGGTAAGGGGTCAGGTTACGGATTTCGGAAGGTGTTAGGCACCGAACCCGCCTGATCAAGATGATCAGTCTCTACTACGATCCAAAAATATCCTACGGTCAACATTCAAAGACTAAAAGTCAAACTAGGGTCCAATCATCATAAAATTTCATCGGATTCACTAAACAAATCCTACGGTTAAAATAATTACATGATTTAATGAGGCATACATGACACAAAAATTTAATAGATCAATTCGATCATATTTTGAACAATACAAAATCGATTTTCAATGCCGCATATATAAGATTAGTGAATGGACTCGTTGACGATATTTTATCAAAGAGATTCGATTTTTGAACTATTACGTGCATTAAATTCAGTGGGTTAACTCACAAATTTTTATTTGCCACGTGTATTAAATCGGTGAGTTAACCACGTGCACAATTTCAAAAAAAATTGAACCAAATTTCCAATGTACCAAAAATCAGCGAGTCGACTCGCAATTTGTTAATCAAAATAATCTTTGATTATTTGTTAAAATCGCCACATGTATTAAATATGTGATTTAACCTACGTGCACAATTTCTAAAAAAAAATCGAACCAAATTTCCAATGTACAAAAAACCAGCGAGTTGACTTGCGATTTGTTAATCAAAATAATCAAATTTCCAATGTGTTAAATATGTGATTTAACCCACGTGCACAATTTCAAAAAAAATCGAACCAAATTTTCAATGTACCAAAAATCAGCGAGTCGACTCGCAATTGGTTAATCAAAATAATCTTTGATTATTTTTTCGGAATTGCCACGTGTATTAAATCGGTGATTTAACCTACGTGCCTAGTTTTAAAAATTCAATTCCAATTCTCAATGTCCCCAAAATCAGCGAGTCGGCACGCAATTTCTTTACCAAAAGAATCTTTTTTTTTTTTTAAATTGCCACGTGTATTAAAATCAGTGAGTCGACTCACATGTTTTTAATCAATGAAATTCGATTTGGAATTTCCAATGCACACAAAAATCCAAGAGGCAACTCGTTGATTTTTTCTATTGAGGAAAATCGATTTTAAATTTTTCGTATACACAAAAAAATATGAGTCGATGAATACCTATGTTAATGATTTGGCCCAATAAAAAAAATCGATAAATCGACCCAATAACATTAACACCAATGAGCCCGTCCACCAACTTGATATTAGCGAATTGATTCAATCAATCTATCAACCAAAAAATGGGCGAATCGATCCACTAACATTTCAAAAATTTAAAAGTGGCCATTAGTGCCACGTATACCCCAAAAAATCGATGAATTAATTTATATGCATAAAATTACGCAATCAAGAATAAAAATAAATAAATAAATAAGAAAAAAAAATTTACCTTCGCCTAATGATTTTTGGGTGCGTGGATTCCTTCAAAAAAAGAACCAAATGAAGTGTTGCGATGACTTAAGCGTGAACGTCGAGTTCAATGGAATCCGAAGGTAGCTATTGGAGGTGACAATGGCAATCTTTATTTCGATATGGCTGATGTGGTGCAATCCCTTCAGACTCGAACCGACGATAACTTGAGGGAAGTAGTAAAATAGAGTTGAGAGAAATCACGGTGTTGCCGTTGGGACTTTGACAAAGAAGAAGTGCTGCTGGTATGTCGATAATAAAGGATAGTGAAGGTACAATTGGAGGGTTAATGAAGGAGAGCAAATGTGCTACTAGAACATTACTAGAGCAGATGTGAATGAAGTAAAGAAGATGGAGATCGGGTCTGTAATAGAAGGCATCGAAGAAGGAGTAAATGGACCTCTATCCTTTTTCTCTTCTTTTCCTTTTTTCTGTTTTGTTCTTTCACCTTTTTTTCCTATCTTTTCTTTGATTGCTCTTCTACTCCCTTGCTGCTGTGTCGTCCAAAGAGAGAATGAAGAGAGAACATTGGAGAAATGGGTGCTGCTGTTGGAGCATTGAAGGGCGACAGGTAAGTTTTTTTTTTTTTGAACTCTTTTTCTTCTTTCTTTTTTCTGTTTTGCTTCCTTTTTTTTTCTGCTGCTGTCCGACCTTATGTGAGAGGAGAGAGCCAAAGAGAGAAGAGACGTGGGAGAGAGAGGTTTGAGAGCATAGAGGAGTTGGAGTGTGAGGACAGAGAGAAGAGTCGTTTTGGACAGCAAGGTTGTGATGTAGTTGCAGGTTTCATGGAAATTTTTTATCAAATGGCAGCCAACCCAAAAACTCTACCTTCTTTGTTCCTCTTGCTGTTTTTTTATAGTCATTCTCTCCCATAAAACGTGAGAGAAAAAGGGGAGAGAGGGTGGAGATGTGGGTAGTTGTATGGGTGGTTATACAGCAAAAAACGTGAGAGAATATTGCTTGGTCTGGGTCTGCCTTAACCTTGTTGACCTTTCAAAAAAAAGTGAGAGAATATTGCTGGTTTTTGTTGTGAAGAAGAAGAAGGGTGGAGGACGTGGGTTGATGGGAGAGATCAAGGGAGAGAGTGAAGAGGAGGAGAAGAACGTGGCTGCTGTGTGGGTGGTCCAAAACGTGGGTTGTTGGAGAAAATAGAGAAGGAGGAGTTGGAGAAGAAGACCATGCGAGCACGTGGGGAAGAAGAAGAAACGTGATTTCTTCTTCTTTCTTTTGATTTCTTATTTTTTAAAATAATGAAAGAGGGGGATCCTACGCTACTCGTACTACGGTAACTCTCCGCCAATGAGTCGTAATTGGTCGATTTAATTTTCCTTCCGATTGGTTGATTTCAAAATTTTTTTTTTTTATTTTTTTTATTTTAGTCGATGTTTTGATTTGAAATTTAATTCGATGTCTTAAATTACATTTGAATTTGTATTTTATTTTAAATTTTGAATTTCGATTAGAATTTAATTTGAATTATTTGGTTGTTGGTTGATTTGATTTTGATTTTTGATTGATTGATCGTTCGATTTTATTTTTACATTTTAATTGGTTGGGTGATTTGATTTTTAATTTGAGTTTTAATTGTTTAATTTGAATTTAGTTTTTAATTTAAATTTTGAACGGGTTGATTAATTTGCATTTTAATTTGAAATTTAAATTGATTTCAATTTTTAATTGGTCGGTTGATTGGATTTCGATTTAAATGTGATCGAACGGATTTTAATTTGTTAATTACATTTTTGATTGGTCGATTCGGTTGATTGATTTAAAATTTTAATTCAATTTTGCATTTTAATTGGTTGAGTGATTTTTAAGTTAATTTTCAATTTGATTTTGATTTTGATTTTGTATTTTAATCGGTTTCTTGAAAATGTAATTTTTATTTTGTATTGAAATTTAATTTGATTTTACGATTTTAAATTAATTTTAAATTTGGATTTTAGTTTAATTTTTAATTTGAATTTTATTTTGGTTTAATTTTTTTATTTGAGTTTTATTTTCCTAGGGATCAAGGTCTCTATGTTAGAATTAGATGTTAAGGGGCATTTTGGTCATTTTTACGATTTTTGACGATTTTTCTTGAATTTCTCTGTTTTCATCGATTTGAGTCCCGTTAGACTTGAAATCACGTTCTGAGTGTAATGGAGGTACTTTCGAGACTTTTCGGACATCCAAAATTTATGAGGGGTATTTTCGTCATTTTGATGAATTTTTACACATTTATCTGTTTTCATCGATTTGGGTCCCGTTAGACTCGAAATCACGTTCTGAGTACAATGGAGGTACCTTCGAGACTTTTCGGAGATCTAAAATTTATGAGGGGTATTTTTGTCATTTTAATAATTTTTTACAAATTTTTAGGGATTTCAGCGTGAGGTTTCTTTCAGTCACTGTGTGAGTATTTATAAGTTCTAAAGTTGTATTTTTCTAGCGTAGCGAGGTCTCTAAGTTATCGAATTGTGTAACGAACCTATGCGTACGTGCTTGCTAAGTCGGGTGTAAGATGTAGCGATCCTAAGCGTACGTAAATTTCTAGGTCAAGTCGTGACGAGTAGGGAGGATGAAAAGAAACTAGAAATAGAAGGAGTCAAGCAGTACTCACAAGCCTTCAAGTTCTTTTATATTCATCATTAGGAATCCACCAAAATCGGGTGACGAATTGTCGAATTAGGCAGATGCAATAATGGGGTGTCTACACACTCCCCTTTAACCTACCTAACACTCAATTAACAAACAACTCTCTTACACTCCCATTCTCTTAAATCAAACACCCACCATCTCACCATACTAAACACTCCACCCAATATAGATTGGGTAAGATCCAAACCATTGGGATAAAAAAACTATCCATTTACCCTTATTATACAACTACCCTAATCCCAACTCTTAATTTCACACCCCCACTATTGAATCCCATGCCAATCTCTACTCTTTTATTTCTTCACTCCATTATATCCCTACAATAACCTCTCATACCTATAAATACCCCCTCACCTTCCTAAATAGACACCAAGTCTTAGACTAAAAAATCCTCTCTCAACTCTCTTTTATTTCATTCTCATACTCTCACAATAATCTTAAAAGAATTACATTCTCATAACTCACTAAGGACTCAAAGAAGAAGACATAGAATAAGAAGAAGGAATGAAAGAAAGAGAAGATTAAAATTTCAAGGTGGGTCAAAGGAATACATAGCCCCATTTTCTCTCTCTACCCTCTCCATATCCCTTTTCTACTATCCCCTTCCCCTTTTTAATTTTCTTTTATAAAGCTTCTTACGTGTGATATTCCCCCTTCCCTATCTCTAATAGATCGGATTTCGATTCGATTGAAAGTATAGGGGTTGTAATCACTTTCAAAACGAAACCGTTTTAATCCTTCAAATTATTTTCGAACAATCGATATTCAGGTCCTTCTTAACCCATGAGAATGGACCCCTAACCATTAGCTAATCCTTTCAAAAAAACATGTTATTTCAAGACTAAATTTTTATATGGGTCTTCTTTTTCGATGAGATGTTCCCTTATAGTCTAAGTTGATAACGAATCCCTACTAGGGGTAATAGTCATCAACACGTGGCACTTTTATTTTATTTATGTTTGTACCTAAAATAACTGAGTTATTTTGAGGTTACCACCCTGCGGTGAAGAGAAATGAGTACCTAACACCTTATCTTTTCTCTAATCGAGCCGCTTACCCAGATCTTAGGTTGGATCGATATCTTATCCATCGAGAGTCACTATATGTTAAAAATGAAATTTTTTCTAAAATGCACATCAGGTGACCATTTACACCATGTTACACATATGAATGGTGGAGACTCCAAACCTTTGTAGAAGTGGTATTCATAATCGAAAATCACGTATCTACAGAACTCAGATAACGGTAATTGTCATTTTGTAGTACAACCTATTAGCACCAATTTCTCAAAGAGATACTTTAGAAGATCCATTCAACCAATAAGCATATTTGAGTAGTTGAGGAGATAATGGCAAAATTGTTGAGATGCCCAGACCAACATTTAACAAATATTTTTGAGTGCAAAATACTTTGCCATGTAATCAATAAACTTCTTGTTGAGATAATAAATGACTTGATCTTTCTAACCTGACGCATCATATTGTCTTAGTATGTAACCCATTGACGTTTCTTGTACTGAGATATACATTAGCAGAGGTCATCCTGGAATGGGTTGATCCATGATCGATGGGTAGAGTAGATATTTTTTTATCTTGTCAAATGCTTCTTGACAATCTTTGTTCCACATTTTCGGTACATCTTTTTTGAATAGCTTAAAGGTCGATTTACAAATAGGTGTGAGTTGTGTAATGAACCTATTGATATACCGTATTTTATCCATAAATGCTCTAATATTTTTCTCTAATATCGGTGCCTTCATTTTGAAAATGTATTTGGTGTGTGTTGGATCTATCTCGATGCCTCTTCTACTAACGATAAAACCTAGTAGCTTACTTGATGTTGCTTTGAAGACACATTTCATTGGGTTGAGCCTCAAATTATATTTTCATAATTGATTGAATAACTTCTTAAGTATAATTAGTGGTCATTTTACAGGCTTGACTTAATGATCATGTCTTCCACATAAAACTACATCTCCTTGTGAATCATATCATGGAATAAATTTATCATTGCACATTAATAGGTTATCCTGACATTCTTGAGCCTGAATGACATGACTTTGTAGTGAAAAATACCCCAGGGTGTGATGAATGCAATCTTCTTTTAGTCATTTTCTTTCATTTTTATCTAGTTGTAACCTGAGAAACCATCCATAAATGAGAACATGTCATGGCCTATTGTACTGTCAACTAGAGTGCCAATGTGCAGTAGTGGAAATCATCTTTAGGATTGACTTTGTTCAAATCTTGATAGTCGATGTACATTCGTAGTTTTCTATCCTTCTTCGGTATTAGAATGATGTTAGCAAGTCATTCGGAGTCTATAGAGACTGCGAGAAACCCTACTTAGACCTGTTTCATTACTTTATATATAACTTTAAGAGTTTATTCTGACTTAAGTCTTCTCAATTTTGCTTGATCAGCTAGTTCTCGGAAGCGATTGGCAACTTGTGAACGACAAGGTCTGTGTCTAAACTTGGCATGTCTTTGTAGGACTAGGAAAAGATGTCTAGAATGGTTATGCAATAGTTCAATCATTTCTTTTTTCTGTTGAGCTGTTAACAAGGCTCCAATTTTGATAATCTGCGAGTCATCTTTAGTACTAAGATTAACCAAGTTCGTATCCTCAATGTTTCGTTGAACATTTTTTATGACGGTTTATAAAGTCTTTGAATTTTTTGGGAGGGTATTCCACTTCATCTTTTGATTCTTTTTCGATCCCCATGAGGTCGAAGTCAAGTTCGAAATTAAAGTCATACCCATCCCTTTCGAATTCTATTCTATCTAAATGTTCATTCGATTGAGGCAGGTCCCTTCGATTTTGTGAAAACTTTTTTTTGGATTTTGGAAAATATTTGCTTTTTTGAGATATTAAATTTTTTTTTAATTTTTTGAAGATTTTTTTATTTTTATTTTATTTTTGGGTGATATTCTATTTTTTGTTGCATTTCGGACATCTGAAATAAAAAGAACAATCATGGAAATTAATTAATAAAAATAGGAAGCCCTTCAAGCAGTCTTTCCTTGAGGATAAGGACTCATTATAATCCTTGCATAAATTGGATTTGTCTAACAATATTTTTTTAGGCTTCTATAGCCTCAAGAGTGGTAGGGAATTCCTTCCAATTGTTTTAAAATTCCCCTTTTTTATGGGGTAGATGAAGAGGGAAGGTGGTTCCCTTGATGGTTCAGAGATGGCCATCATTTCTGGTTGACTATCGTTAGAGTCGGGCTTAGTTATTTCGAAGTTCAGTAGAACAATAATTGAATCCCAATCAATGCTTATGGGAAATGGTGATTGTTCATTCTCGCACATGGCGACTTTCATTTTCGTGGGCTCTCTTGTTGTTTCTTGTAAATTCTTGTCGGAATCCTCATTGAATAAAATATCAATGTCATCCATGAAGTAAGGTTGGGACTCAACAACCAAGTCTTTCTATATACAATTTGGTTTAAGACTTACAATCATTGGCTTTCTTATTAGCTTTAGTGGTAGTTGCTGGGATAGGCTGTTGGGTCAAGCTTACGATATTTGGAAATAGACGTTGATATGAGGAACCTTGTTTAGGATCCAAATATTAGGCTCATGATTATGACTTCTTACTAATCAGGGTTCCCTTTTCTTTTCATTCATATCTACGATGTCCTTTTTCATGGGACTGAAACTGAGACCAAAATAAAGGGTGTGCTTATTTACAATAATCAGAATGGTTCTTCATTTTTCTTTTATTCTTGAACCTTCTTTGGATCAATAGCCTGCCTCCTTTCTTACCCGTCTGATCAGTAGGTTTGCCTTTGACAATTCTACTTTTACCTTTTCCCTTCCCTTATCGACATAGTTGACATCAATGAACTGGTATGAGTGATATATTTTTTTTTCCTTGGTCATCTCCACATCTATAAACGAAACATCCAGGAATCTGCCAAATGGGGATCAAGTTTTCTGCTAGAACTAATATCATCATTTTTCGCATTATAAATTTGACTATCTAGTGTAAGGATGAAGGTACTGTTCGGTGTAGATTAATGATAAAATAAAGAACAAAAATATAAACCTTGGCAAGCAAGGAATGATCCATAGAGACAATGTTGATCTAATGTTATTTTTACTTTAAATCTGATTTAGATTCATGTAAACACTTTAAAAAAAAATTGTTAAATTAAAAGATTTAAAACACTATGAAGAAGTTTAGATCGGTGTGATCCACCATTACAAGTTCTATTAATATTTTTATGGTCATTTATTTATCTCAATCCATTAAACAAAGCTAATGTTTGTGGATTGAAAAATCAATCAATTTTATTCAAAAAAGAATTAATCAATATATAATCCCCAGATGAGAGGTGGTGCACAATGCTAAGAAAGGGTACTCTTAAATCTTCTCTTCGTCTAGAATAGACGTAGTTTATCCCCCTAGTACAGTAGGGTACTATGGGGCAAGATTTTGTTTAGGTATTGACTCGGAATCAACAATTGCAATTGGTGTAGCTCAGGCTAGCTTTGCCTATTGAGCTTAGATTTTAGTTAAATTTTTCTTGTTGTGAATTAATTTCCTAATAGGGCCAGAATTCGATAATGAAATTTGATTCTTATCTTGTTTGAGTCATCCTCGTAACGGTGCCCTTTTACAAGAGTTGAGTGGGAGTTTCTAGTTTTACCCCCCATTCTTGATGGAGAATGAGCAAGTTGAGTTGACTCGGGTGACCGATACCAATCTCGGTATAAGAACCTGAGGTACCGAGATAGTTAATTCTCACTGTCGTCCTCTCCTATTTCTATTATAGCTTAAGCCTTCTTGGATTAATCAATTAAAATTACATTCTAAAAATCTTAAAATTTTTAAAAGAAAATCCTACAACAATTCTAACCTAAATAGAAAATAACACAAAGGAAATCTTTGTTTGTTCATCAAAGAATTGGATCTGGATGGTAAAATAAAAATTTCCAACCACGTTGTCCTTCGTCGAATCCTTCAGCTGAAAACAAAAGAAAAAACAGAGTTAAAATTCTAAAAAAATTAATTACTCATTTGGTTCCTATAGTGTTAAACAAGATTCTGTAAAAATTTAAAACATAGATCTCGAGGTTTGATCATCCTGCCCTAGTTAACTAAGGCGTCATGGTAAAATTCTAATGAAATTTGCTTAAATGTTAACGTTTTGTTCATACTGACTTTAGGAATCCAATGAATTTTTTTTTTAGATTTTTCTAAAAAGTAAAACTTTGATTTATAGAAAATCAAATTGAATTTTTGGATAAAAGTTATTGGATCACATCGCTGTCAAGTGTTGATCTGATGTTATTTTACTTCAATTTCGATTTAGATTCACGTAACTAATTTAAAAACAATTTGCGAGAATAAATTATCTAAAAAGATACTAAATTAAAAGATTTAAAACACTATGAAGAAGTTTAGATCGGTTTGATCCACAATTACAAGTTCTATTAATATTTTTACGGTCATTTATTTATCTCGATCCACTAAATAAAGCTAATGTTTGTAGATTGGAAAATCAATCAGTTTTATTCAAAAAATGATTAATCAATATATAATCCCCAGATGAGAGGTGGTGCACAATGCTGAGGAAAGGCACTCTTAAATCTTCTCTTCGTCTAGAATAGACATAGTCTATCCCCTTAGTACAGGAGGGTACAACGAGCCAGGATCTTGTTTAGGCACTAACTCCGATAAATAATTGCAATTGGCGTAACTCAGGCTTGTTTTGCCTATTGAGCTCGGTGGGACCTATGGTCAAGTCTAATTAGATTTTAGTTAAATTTGTCTTGTTGTGAATTAATTTCCTAATAAGGTCAAATTTGGTGATGAAATCTGATTCTTATCTTATTTGAGTCATCCTCGTAATGGTGGCCTTTTTACTATGTACAATCAGAATTGTACAGTTAACTACCCAAAGTAAATAGAAAAACCCACTTACAAGAATTACATAGGGGTTCCGAGTGTTACTCCCATTTTAAACGGGGAATGAGCAAGTTGAGTCGACTCGGGCCACCAATACCAATCTCTGTATAAGAACTCGAGATACCAAGATAGTTAGGTCCCACTATCGTCCTCCCCTAATTCTATTACAGTACGAGCCTTCTTGAATTAATCAATTAAAATTAAATTTTAAATATCTTAAAAATTTTAAAAGAAAATCCTACTATAATTCAAATCTAAATAGAAAATAACATAAAGGAAATCTTTGTTTCTTCGTCGAAGAATAGGATCCGGATGGTAGAATAAAAATTTCCAACCACGTTGCCCTTTGTCGAATCCTTCGTTTGAAAACAGAAGAAAAAAAACAAAGTTAGAATTCTAGAAAAATTAATTGCTCATTTAGTTCTTGAAGTGTGAAAAATGATTTTGAAAAAATTGAAAACATAGATCTTGAGGTTTGATCATGACGCCGTAGTTAACTAAGGCACTGTGATAAAATTCTAATGAAATTTGCTTAAATTTTAAGGTTTTGTTCATACTGACTTCAGGAATCCAGTGAACTTTTATTCGGATTTTTCTAAAAAGTAAAACTTTGATTCATAGAAAATCGAATTGGATTTTTGGATAAAAGTTATTGGGTCACACTGTTCCCTGACAACGACGCCATTTGTTCGATGTAGATTAATGAAAAAATAAAGAACAAAAATATAAACCTTAGCAAGCAAGGATCAATCCACAGAGACAATGTTGATCCTATGTTATTTTTACTTCAAATCTAACTTAGATTCATGCAACTAATTAAAAAATAATTTGCAAAGGCATCAGTTCTATGGGCCCACAAGGCATCAGTTAACTGCAAAAACTAATATTTTCAAAGGGGTTTACTATTTTTTTAAAAATGATTTTAACTTCGCGATTGGATATTTTGATTTGGTCACTCTTTTGTGGGTGATAAGGGGTGGTGACCTGGTGAGTAATGGCATATTTATATATGTGGCTTGCAAAGACTCGATTGCAAAAATGCTTCCTTTCGTCACTAATGATGGCCCTAGAATTATCAAAGCGGGCAAATACGGTATTCTTAAGGAAATGCCCAATGATTTTGTGGTCGTTAGTTTGACACGCTGTTTACTCAACCTATTTAGACACGTAGTCGACCGCGAATAGGTTTTACTGGAATCTATGTAAAATGGGGAAGGGTCCCATGAAGTCAATGGCCCAAACATTAAAGATTTCGATTATCAAAATTGGTTGTTAGGGCATTTCATTCCATCGAGTAATCTTACCTAAACGTTGGCATCGATTACACAATTTAGTGAAGAGGTGGGCATCATGAAAAAGTGTTGGACAGTAGAAACCACATTGTAATGCTTTTGCTACTATTTTCTTGCCTCCAAAGTGTAACCAACACAAGAATGGTTGTGGCAGAACTCGAAAATACTTTTCTAATCACTATTAAAAACACACAGATGAATTATTTTATTTGGACAGTACTTAAATGAGTACGGATCATCCCAAAAGAATATTTTAGCTTGGGTGAGGAATCTCATCCTATCTTGTTTATTCCACAAGGTAGGTGTTTGCCCTGTCACCAAGTAGTTGACAATGTCAGCATATTATGGTGTATCTAGATGAGAGATTGCCATAATTTGTTCATTTGGAAAATTCTCAGAGATGGGGAGGGAGCCAGAACTTGTTTCAACTTCTAACCTGGATAATTGGTCAGCAACCACATTCTCACATCCTTTCTTATCTTGAATTTCGAAATCAAATTCTTGATGTAGGAGGATCCATTGGATTAACCTTACTTTTACATCCTTCGTAGCAAGAAGGTATTTTAGTACTATATGATTAGTGAAGATTACTACCTTGGATCCTATCAAGTAGGAGCAGAATTTATCCAAGGCAAAAACTAATGTTTGTAGTTATTTCTCAATTGTGGAGTAGTTGAGTTGGGCATCATTTAACATTTTACTTGCGTACTGAATGACATAGGGGAGTTTATCTACTTGCTGTCCTAGAACAACTCCTATTGCATAATTTGAAGCATTACACATCACCTTAAAGGAAAGATCCCAGTTGGGTGGCTGGATGATAGATGTTGAAGTCAATTAAGTTTTGAGTTTATTGAATATTTTAAACAGGTTGTGGAGAATAGAAAAGTGGCATCTTTATAGAGTAAGCTGCACAAGGGTTTGGAAATCATTTTAAAATCCTTAATAAAACACCTGAAAAAGTGCATGTCTTAAGAAAAAACCGACTTCCTTCACAACTTTAGGGGGAGGTAGATAATCGATAAGGTCAAATTTTACCTTATCTACCTCACTTCCCTTTTAGAATACGATGTGTCCCAACACAATCTTGGAAGTGACCATGAAATGGCACTTCTTCCAATTTAGCATAAGATTTTTCTCACAGCATTTAGCTAAGACAATTTAAAGTTATTCAGACAACTGTCAAAGTTTGATCTAAAGATGTAAAATTCATTTATGAAGACTTCAAGAAAATTTTCTACCATATCGAAAAAAAGGCTTAACATACATCATTGAAAGGTTGTACAAGCATTGCAAAGCCCAAAGGGTATCTATCGATAAACAAAAGTCCCAAAGGGACACGTGAATGTGATTTTTTCTTGGTTTTCAAGGACAATTGGGATCTAATTGTATCTCGAGTATCCATTAGGAAAATAATAGTAAGCATGTTCGGCCAGGCATTCTAACATTTGATATATGAATGGAAGAGGGAAGTGATTTTTTCGTGTCATTAGGTTCAACTTCTTATATTCGATACAAACTCGCCATCCTGTTTGGATGCGAGTTGGTATAAGTTCATTGTCCTTATTGATCACAACTATGAAGCCGGATTTTTTTGGGACTACCTAAACTAAACTAATCTATTCACTATCTAAGATGGGGTATATAATACCCGCATATAACAATTTGAAGAATTTTCTTCGAACTATCTCTTGTAAGATCGGATTCAGTTTCTGTAAAGACCCCATTTTTTTGAATCTACCTAATTCGACAATTCGTCATCCAGTTGTTGTGGATTCCTAATGATGAGCATAAAGAACTTGAAGGCCTGTGAGTACTGTTCTGAGTTCCTTTCATTTTTAGTTTTTTTTCATCCCCCTACTCGTCACGACTCGACATAGAAATTTACGAATGCTTATGATCGTTACATCTTACGCCCGACTTAGAAAACACATACACATAAGTTCGCTACACAGTTCGATAACTTAGAGACTTCATTAAGCTAAGAAAATATGACTTTAAACTTAGAGATAATCACACAGGGATTGAAAAAAATCTTACGCTAAAATTTGTAAAAATTATCAAAATGATGAAAATATCCCTTATAAATTTTGAACCTTCGAAAAATCTCAGAAGTACCTCCATTGCACTCAGAATGTGATTTCTAGTCTAACAGGACCCAAATCGACGAAAACAGAGATATTCAAGAAAAATCACCAAAATGATGAAAATACCCCCTATAAATTTTAGATCTCCAAAAAATCTCAAAAGTATTTCCATTGCACCCAGAATGTGACTTCAAGTCTAACAGAATCCAAATCGATGAAAATAGAGAAATTCAATAAAAATTATAAAAATGATCGAAATGCCCCTCAATGTCTAAATTTGACTTAGCGACCTTGATCCTTAGGGAAACCTAATAAATAAATAAAAATCAAAATCGAATCTAAATTAAAAATCAAAGTTATGTTAAAAATTAAAAAGTAAAAATGACTCAACCGATTAAAATTTCATCAAAATCAAAGTAAAAAATAATTGATCAATTAAAACTCAAATTAAAATTAAATTGAAAATCAAATTAAAAATCAAATTAAAAATCACTAAACCAATTAAAATGTAAAAGTAAAATTAAAATCAAATCGAACAATCGAAATTCAAAATTTAAAATCAAATACAAATTCAAATTTAAATTAAAACATCAAATTAAAATTAAAATTCAAACTCAAATAAAATATTTTAATCAATCATATAGTAAGCCTAGAACTTAGATGCAGTCCTACTAGGCCATGACTCGAATCGATCATAAGTGCTCTTGGGTTGCTTTTCTTTAATCTAACCAAAAGGTAAGTGGGTGGACCGATCCATATCGTTCAAATTGAACTTGCAACATCGGTCCGACGCAATAAATGTAATTGAGAAGTTGTGTTGGCCAATCGCTTTCCAAATGATTAGCTCGATTGGTAAGTTAATCTTTCAGACCAATATATGAGTCAATCGAGTTAAATGGTTTTATAAAATGTCAATGAGGTGATATATTTTTTTTAAACCCATTGGGTAGAATCGGTCCAAATGTGGTAACTAAACTTCATTTTCTGACCAATTCTATTCAATGGATCAAGCCTCCCTTTAAATCAAAATGGTTGAATCACATTACAGATTGTACCAAACAAAAAAAATAGATGTGGCTTATTTTTAATGTGTCAGTAATGGGAGTTAGGTTTTTTTGTTAGAAGGTTCATGATGATGTACGATTGTTGATGGATATAGTTTTATATGCATTCATCACTATCGAAAAGTACAATTTTGATGCATATGGATTTCAAAGCTTATTCTCCCTCAAGTCAGTGAATGTCAACTGGAATCTCTTATGTGTTGTGACTAATTTCTAGGATTCGAACTACCATGTATTCCATTTTGGTTCAGTCACACTTTGCCCAACTCATGAAGATTTTTACAATATTATGGGGATAAGCACATTGGGTCCAATGATTCATCTTCCGTTGAAATCCAAATTTACAAAAAAACTCTCAAAAGAATTAGGAGTTAAGCTTAAAAAGTAAGAAGATTCACAAATCACAGTTTACTAAACATGCGAAGACCACTAGAAGTACACCGAACTCCTGAACAAGAAAATCCTAGGGATTTCACTGCGGAACCTCATAGGAAGGCTAAAGATTTTACCTTATGTCTGGGGCTAATGGTTAGCCCAATCCCCACAATACTCATCGAGACTTTTGAGGGACTATCTAATGAGAATGCACTAGGAAGGATAGGATTTCGTGGAAGTCCACATTTACTCTATATATGATTATGTATCTGATTTTGTATCACAGAATTCTTGCAAATCAAGGAAAGTAAATGGGAAAAATTCACTAGAAAGAAAACATTGGTGGACTTTGCATCCATCGAAGACTAGAAAGACTAGCTCTCAAAGTTTACTACGAAAGATATAAATTGGGATAGATTGGAATCAATAATGGATGAAGGTACCGTGCTTGCTTCAAAAGGGTCTGATCATATAACACTTACCAAACTACTGAATACATCTTTTTATTGCCCAAAGATGATACTAAGACAGATAGGATTTACTTCATGGATCCCAATGCCCCCAAGGAATCGATACCCTACAAAAGAATTGACTGTGCACTTGGTGAAAAATATAGCTACCACTTGGGATTATCGGATGCTTATTGAATCAAATGATCAACAAGCATTCAAGAAGTAGAAGAGAGGAATAGAAGAGCATGTTTGAAAAAGTAGGGTCCTAAATCGAGTCGTTAATAATAAAAGCGAATGCTATCAAGAGGGATCATTTACCTACCACCAATTCTTAATTCACATTTGATGGGATTTCAGGATATTATTGTGCCCAAACTTAAGCGTCCATTACCTAGTTGGAGTCAAGAGTCAGGTTATTTGGGGAGTATATCAGCACCAAGCGAACTGTCAAAAATGGCTTCTCAATCTCAACTCATGGAAATTCGTAAAATCTTTGTGGTCTTTGCAATGGATATGAACAACATAAAAAGTAAGGTAGAAGTACTATAACAGATCTCTGAATCAACAAGAAACCCTCCTGATGATCATAGGGGTAAGGGATCGGAAGGTAGCACGACCAAGATTCTGGATGAGGTCTATGAGCTTGACGAAAATAAGGAACCCTTTAATGAGAATCCGATGTTGGCCAACAGAATGACTTATTTTGAAACAACCATGAAGAACATAAAAGGGATTGATGAAATCACGGCAGGAATAGAGGTTTTGAATCAAATCCCTAATATTCATCTGCTCGAGAAGTTTGTAATGCTAGAAATGGAAAAATTCAGTAGAGTAGACTATGCAAAAACATATCTCAAGGTATATGTTACCAACATGCGCACAATGGGCCTTAATAACGAACATATGACATTGTTGTTCCAACGTACTTTATCAGGGTCAACGCTACCATGGTTGATGTCCCAAGATCCAACTATAATAGGGACATGGGAAAATATGTCAAGGTTATTCTAGTACCAGTACATGTATAGTACCAAGATCGAAACTTCTCGAAGGGATTTAGAATCCACTAAGCAGAATAATAGGAAAACATTTACTGATTTCATTTGCTGCTAGAGGGCTAAGGCTATACAGATGTGGGATAGACCATTAGAAAAGGAACAAGTGGCGATCATATTAAAAATCTCTCGCAAGTGTTTGCTCTTCATTTAGTCATCCAGTATCTCCCCACATTCAAATCCCTGTTACAAACTGGAAGTCAACTTAAGGATACTTTTGCCTTTAGGATCGTTTCCAACCCTTCTGACAACAAAGCCAAAAAATCTTTCATTAATTCCAAATCAAACGTCAATCACGCGTATATAGCCAGCACATCTACCACCCTATTTCAACCCCCAGTTTGAACCAATACTTAATCAAATTTGGGTAGAGCTTCCCCTCAATAGTTCACAAATTTTGAGATGACCCTCACCGTTACTTTCCAAAAATTATTGAAAAAATGGCTTCTTATCCCTATCCGACCTCGACCTTTACCAAAACCCTTACCAGCTTCACATAACCCTAACGTCTTTTGCGAATTTCATCAAAACCCAGGTCATCATACTGATCGATGCATCTCTCTCCGTCATACCATTCAAAACCTCATTGATGATAAAAAAAAGTAATCATACCTCCCCCAACACAGTCAACTGTCACTACCAATCTACTACCTGTATATCAACCTCTACCAACACTGAATGTAGACATGAAAATATTCATCTTTGAAACTCAATGCTACGTTGTTTGGAGTCGCCATCATTCTTTTTTGGAAATAGGTGTGAATGGGTACCCGAATTGATTATTTTGAAAATCCTTTTTTCATAGCATTGTAGTGACTCTCAATTAGGAAAAATGTATGGACTACCTAAGATCTAGGTAAGAAAATTTGATTAGAGAATAGGGAAGGTGTTAAGCACCCCATTCTCTCCACCTAAGGTGGTCACCTTTAGATTTGGCCATTTTTGAAAAGAAACATAACAATAAAAAAAATGCATGAGATGCATGAAATAGATGTGTGCATATGATGAATATGTACTTCTTTGAAAGAGGATTTGATGTTAGTGTTGACATAAGAAATATCCTATGGAAAAATATATTCTATGGAGTCAACACACTTTTGCATGAGTTGAAATGTTGGTTTAGGATTTTAGAGAAATTCCATTGATGGATTTCCCTTAAATCCACAACCTTAATGAATGCATGCTTAACAAGAAACTTAGTGTTTTAGCCCCATCAAGAGAGCTACACAATTCTTCATCATTGCCAAGCATGTGTGGTGTGTATGCATAGTGTACATTATGATGCATAAGATAAAAGTGGGTAAAGAAGGGCTTCAACCTCCATCCTTTCGATCAAATCGCATCAAGCATTCCATGCCCAAGGTTGAAGTTCAATCTACTCGGGATAAAGGAAGGTTCTCTATTACATCCTAAAGCCTACTAAAAAAAAAGAAAATAAAGGGATAGGAGAAGAAGATGTAACTAAAAAATAAATAACAACAATTATTCCCACCTTATCCCCTTGGAAGTCTTGAATGAACTTGAGCTTGAGAGATGAACTTAAGAGTTGAAAGATGTAGTTATGGGTAGAGAGAGTTGAAGGTTGAGAGAGTTGAAGGTTAAGAGATGAAAGATGAAAGATGAGTAGAGATTTTGGTAGAGTTTTAGATTGAGAGGTGGGGACTTGAGAGCATCCATTGTTCTTAGAAAATGAGGGTATTTATAGAGTTTTTGGAGAACTTTTGGGGATAAAGTGATCCAACCCTAAAAATAATGAGAATGGACATAAGGTTTAGGTTATTTCTTTTTGAATTTTTCATTTGTATGAGAGCAAAGATGTCATTTGTGAAAAAAATCTAAAAGTATTATTTGATATTTGATTTTTTGGTAAATAGAAATGAAAGAACAAAAAGTACTTTTGGGAGGATGACTAAGGGAGTGACATGTGTAAAGGTGGAGTGGTAGGTGAAAAGTATACCTTGGTTCATTTATAAATAACTCATAAAGCAAGAATGTAAATGTATTTTTGAAATTGACCAATGGGAGAACAAAAGTACTTTTGGGAGGGTGAGTAGGAGAATGACATGAGTAAAGGTGAAGTGGCAGGTGAAAAGTAGACATTGGTTCATTTGTAAATAATTCATAAAGAAAGGGTGAAAGTATATTTTTGAAATGGACAAATAGGAGAACTCCATGTATGTACTTGAAGATTCCCACCTCTTGAGGGTATGATTGGAAGTTCTCTCCACTTTGTAGATTATTACCAAAGACCAAAGTATCTTTTTAGTTTGACCAACCTTTTTGGAAAGGGTATTCTTGGATTTTCACAACGAAGAGTTAACTCTCCAATTAGATAATGCATTGGGTATTGAGGGCTTATGAGAGATCAACATGTGTCATCTTTTGGGTGGTATGAGAGAATGGACATAGAATGGGCTTGGTGTTGGACTTAGAATGAACTTGATTTTGGGTTTAGGATATGGGCTTGGTGTTGGGCTTAAAATGAACTTTGTTTTGGGTTTAGAATATGGACTTTGTTTTGGACTTGGGTTAGGTTGGAGAATGGATATAGATTTGGATCGGATCATGGAAGTAAGTAGAATTGGCTTGGATTAAGGACAAGGTATAGGTATGCAAAAATAATATGAGATGATGCATGTATGCATGTATGCATGAATAATGTTGCCAAGTGACAATGCGAGCCTGTTGAGAGGCTTAAGTCTTTAGTTGGAATCAATTCGAGAAAATTTGGATTTTTCTAATGGGTTCGTGCAAATTGGGGTGTCTACAACTGCCCCTCTTTACAGGAGTTGCTTGCAAAGAACGACAAAGAATAAATTAGACCCTTTATTTGCTCGAATCCGAAATAATTTATTACATGTTGATTAAAAATATCGGATGGATTGAGGATATATATATTTTTTTTAGACTGTGGCTACTCAAGCACGGGTTCTGACAGGTTTAGTCTTTTTGACACTCTTGATTTCGTGGCACCGAGCTCGTTTGAAATCTTGGATAAAATTTTTGATGATTTTTAAAAGTGATTAACGTTTTAAACCATACAATTCAATTTTTGATACATATTTTTTTTCTTTGTTAATTCTAAATTTTGAACTTCCTTCTTCCCTTCTCATGGAAGTTATGGGATCGTCTTGAGAGGACTTAGCGTAGCGTGGCCATTCTTGAGAGAGGCTTGCTTTGAAAATGCATGACGACCTGGTATTTGAGTATTCGGTGAGTCATCTTGCCTCGGATACGAAGAGAATCATCATTGACCAGGCTTCTCAAATCAAAGCCTTAGAGGATAGACTTGATGCCTACTGTGCTCCTCAAGGGAAAATATGAGTGGTTCCTTGCCCATTATTCCTTTTCGTACCCTGCTTTTGAGAAGAATGATGTAGTACTATTTGAAATGAATGAATTAGGTTTTTTACATAGTGGCCTCAAATATATATATTGCTTTTGAAAACTCTTGGTTTGAAGAAAAATCCTAGATTCTTCGTCATAGTCCAAAAATAATAATTTTGATGATGCATTTTTTTGTTTTTTTTGTTTTAGGTTTTAAAGATTTCCTTTGTCAAATAATTTGTAATAGACTAGTGTTTCACAACTCTAAACGTCAACGATCATGGTTCCTTTGCCAAATACCAAGGACACAAGTGTCAGCTAATCCTCAACATCTTTAGAGTCATCCTCGAGACTAAGGATTTTGACTGAGTTATCTTAGTTGCATCTGTTGGAACATTGAGGACTTCAAAATTTTTTATTTTTATTTATTTTTATTTCTTTATTTTGTTTTATTTTTTCCATTTTTGCCCCTGGCGTCAATCACGATTTTCACCAGATTCGGTTTCCACATTTTTGCGTGTCGAGGCCTTTTTTGGGTTTTCATCGTACTAGTGATTTTGATCTTGCCATAGACTAATATTTTTACTCACATTGTACTTGCGGGTTTTCTCCATGCCCTTTCAGTCTATGCTTACTTTATAGATTTTTTACTTTGAATACCTTCTCGGTTTCTCTGTGACCGTTGTGGCTTGGTGACTCAAGTTGAGCTGCAAAATTAAATACTCTACTCTTCTAGTGACATTTTTTCTTGAGTTACAGATCTGGACTCCCCTCTCGAGTTCCTCCGACGATTTTCAAGGTGCAGTGACTCAGGTTGAGCTTCGAGATCAATGACTCTACACTTCAAGTCGCTCTTTTTTTTCAAATATTTGAACTGACCTCCCCTCTCGGGTCTTCCAACTACTTTGATGACTTGAAATCCGAATTAAGTAGTGAAATCAGCTATACTCTGACGATGTTTTTCATGACATGATTCCACCGTGATTGAGTTGCCTTAAACCACTCCTTGATCTAAGAGGACTTTAAATAGGAAGAAACGTAGGCTTAGGCTATGGTTGAGAAATGATAAGAAAAGTTGAATCTGAATTTACTGAGGGATATAATGGACACGGGGTTTGTCTATTTTTATTCTAAAAGTATGATCTATGTCTTCTCCCAATGTCTCACAAACTTGTTTAAGTGAAAGATTTGGGTCGAGCTTGAGATCAAGTATTCGAGATTTTTGACCTTTTGATTTTTTTATATTTTTAGTCGTTCATAGTTTATCCTCGTGCGGGCCAGGAGTATGCTTTGGTATTTTTGTTTTGATTATTTATTTTTTTTTTTTTTTTTTTTTTTTTGTGTTTTTTTTTTTGCTTTGCTTTTCTTGACAACAGTGACCTACCCCGGTCTTGGGTTAAAAAATGAAAGTGATGGCTCAAAAGGGTTAACTAAGGGTGGATAATTGTTCAGGTAGTAAAAAGATTGCCTCTCTTCATTTCAAGGAATGACTTTAGGTGTAATATTTTTTTACGGTGTCAGCATTGATCGGTTGCGAAAAGACTTCTCTGTCCATCTCTGTGAGAATCAACGCTCCCCCAGACAGTACCTTTTGGATGACGAATAGCCCCTCGTAATTTGGACTAAACTTCCCTCTCGCATCTTCTTGTATTGGTAGAATCTTCTTCAGAACTAGGTCTCCTAGTACGAATTCTCGAGGTCGAACCTTCTTGTTATAAGGACGTGCTATTCTACGTTGATAAGTTTACCCGTGACAGATTGCTGAAAGTCGTTTCTCCTCTATTAAGTTCAACTGATCGAATTGGACTTGGACCCATTCTACCTCATCCAATTCAACTTCTTTTAAGATCCGAAGAGAGGGAATCTTGATCTCAACGGGCAAGACTACTTCCATTCCGTAGACCAGTGAATAAGGCGTTGCCCCAGTCAAAGTTTGGATTGACATCCGATAAGCATGTAGAGCAAATGGTAACATCTCATGCCAATCCTTATAAGTGACTACCATTTTTTCGATGATCTTCTTGATATTTTTGTTGGCGGCTTCAACTACTCCGCTCATCTTTGGTCTATAAATAACTGAGTTATGATGGGTGATCTGAAAATCCTTAAACATCTTGGACATGTATTTGTTCTTGAGATTTTTGGCATTATCAGTTATTATTCTGCTTTGAAGGCCGTATCAAAATATGATGTTGTTCTTCACAAACTTCAAGACATTGCCACTTGTAACATTGGCGTAAGATGCTGCTTCTACCCATTTCGTAAAGTAGTCGATGGCAACCAAGATGAAGCGATGCCCATTGGAAGCCTGAGGATTGATCTGCCCGATGACGTCCATGCCCCAGAGTGAGAAGATCCAGGGAGAAGTCATATTGTACAATTCTGAAGATAGTACATTGATTTTGTTGGCGTATATTTGACACAAATGACACTTCCGAATATACTGGTACCCGTCGCTCTCCATGGTCATCCAGTAGTAACCCATTCTCATTATCTTCTTTGCGAGCATATGTCTATTCATGTGAGGTCCGTAGACTCCACCATGCATGATCTCAATTAAACATTGAGCTTCTGCTTCTGTTACACACTTGAGGAGGACCTCGTGGTACGACTTTTTGTATAAGACTCCAATACTCAAGTAGAACTGTCCTGCCAATCTCTGAATAGGCTTTCGGTCGATTGTTGTGGCATCGGGTAGGAAAGTTCGATCCTCTAAGAATATCTTGATGTCTGCATACCATGGTTTTCCTTCAGACTTTTCCATCTCCACTTGCAGACAATATGCTGGTTCATCTTGAATACCAATCTCAAGAGGGTCGACGATGGTATCTTCAGATATACTGATCATTGAAGCAAGAGTGGCTAGTGCATCTGCAAATTGGTTCCTAGCCCTCGGCATGTAAGTGAATGAGATTCGAGTGAAGTTTGAACTTAGATCCTCAAGATATTCATGATAAGGAACTAGCCTCTACTCTCGAGTCTTCCATTCTCCCGTTGTTTGGTAGACTACCAAACTTAAGTCTCCAAGTACATCTAATTCATCCACTTCGAGGTCGATTGCTGCTTTCAACCCCACAATGCATGCTTCATGCTCGGCTTCGTTGTTGGAACACTGAAACCTTAATCTGACTGCAATGAGGATATGCGTTCCATCTGGCTTAACCAGGACTGCCTAATTTCGTTTCCCTTTTGGTTTACTACTCCATCGAAGTACATTTTCCAACTAGATTCTTCATCGTCGCTCTCGACGTCAGCAAATAAAATGGCTTCATCAGGAAAATTTGTCTTTAGTGGCTCATAGTCGGGCAGAGGGTGTTCTGCTAAGTGGTCAGTAATAGCTTGTCCTTCAATGGCGTTTTGAGTGACATAGGTGATGTCAAACTCAAATAATAGTAGTTACCATTTTGTGGTGCGTCTCATTAGCGCCGGCTTCTCGAAGAGATACTTCAAGGGGTCCATCCCAGCAATAAGCATAGTCGAGTAACTAAGCAAGTAATGGCATAACCGTTGTGATGCCCAGACAAGGGCACAACATGTCTTCTCAAAAGTCAAATAGTTTCCTCGTAACTTGTGAACTTCTTGCTAAAGTAGTAGATGGCTCGCTCTTTCTGACCAGTTTCATCATGTTTCCCCAGTACACATGGAGTTTTCTTGCACGAAGATATACATCAGTAGAGGTCGACCTGATGTAGGCGGAACCAAGACTGGTGGGTTGAATAGATATTTCTTGATCTTGTTGAAAGCTTCCTGACAGTCTTCATTCCATTCTTTCGGCTCATTCTTCTTTAGTAGTTTGAATACTGGCTCACAGATCGGCGTGAGTTGTACGATGAACCGGTTAATGTACTGAATTCTTCCTAGAAATCTCCTGATTTCTTTCTCTGATTTGGGTGGCTCCATATTTATAATGTACTTCATTTTAGTTAGATCGATTTCGATGCCTCTTCTACTGACAATGAACCCCAATAGCTTTCCTAACGTGGCCCCAAATACTCACTTTGCTGGATTAAGTCTTAAACTGTACTTTCTTAATTGATCAAACAGTTTTTTCAAGTTTACCAGATGATCCTCGTCGAGATTTGATTTAGCTATCATGTCGTCCACGTATACTTCTATCTCCTTATGAATCATGTCATGAAACAAAGCAGTCATAACTCGTTGATAAGTTACCCCAACGTTCTTGAGACCGAATGGCATAACCTTATAGTGAAAGGTACCCCAAGGTGTAATGAACACAGTCTTCTCTTATTCCTCTTCTACCATTTTTATCTGATTGTAACCCTAGAAGCCATCCATGAAGGAGAACATACCGTGCCCCGCTGTCTTATCGACCAAAATGTCGATGTGTAGTAACGGAAAGTCATCTTTAGGGCTGGATCTATTCAGATCATGGTAGTCCACCCACATGCGGACCTTTCCATCTTTCTTTGGTACAGGAACGATATTAGCGAGCCACTCAGGGTAGGTGGATACTACGAGAAACCCTGCTTGGAACTGCTTTATTACTTCATCCTTAACCTTAACTGTCCATTCTAGTTTCAATCTTCGTAATTTCAGCTTGATTGGCTTGCTTCTCGATTTGATAGGTAACTTGTGGACGACTAGATCTGTGTCTAAACCAGGCATGTCTTGATAGGACCAAGCGAAGACATCCTGGTATTTTTGTAAAAACTTTGTCATCTCTTCTTTCTGCTCAATAGTCAATAAGGATCCAATTTTGATGATCCGTGGGTCATTTTTTGTGCCTAGGTTCACTGAGTTTATATCCTCTATATTTGGCTGAACACCCTTCTCGTGGTGCTTTATGAGTTCTTTGATTTCTTTTGGAGGATACTCAACATCTTCCTCCGACTCTTCTTTAATCCCCATGAGATCAAAGTCGTATTTATCTCTTTCGTATTCTATTCTATCACAAGGCTCATTCAACTAAGAAAATTCTTTGAAAATCTTTGGTATTTTGAAGATTTCTGATTTTTTTGATTTTTGAAAATATTTGTCTTTTTTGAATTTTTAAAAATATTTGATTTTTTTGAATTTTGCAGAGTTTTTAATTTTTTTGAATTTTGAAAGATCTTTTATTTTTTTGGATTGTCTGTGTTCCTGAAACAAGATAAAGAAAAATCATGCAAATTCATTAGCAACTGAAGTGAGCCCCAAAACATTCTTGCTCCGAGGACTAGGGCTCATTATGGTCCTCGGGCACATGAGATTCTGCTAATGGCATTTTTTTTGAAGTCGTAGGGATTCTGGACCCCATTACGGCCTCATAAGTGATTGGGTACTCCTCCCAATTCTTGAAGACTTGTCCTTCTTCTGTAGGGCAGATAAATCGGGAAAATGGCTCCTTGATAGCTCCGATATGACCATTACTTCCGGGTGACTGTCGTCAAGTCTAGGTACAGGCATTTGTAGGGTATGTGGAATTATGACAAATTCCCAATTGATTTGAAAGGGGAATAGTGATATTTCTTCTTCGCGTATTGTGACTTCTGCCTTAACGGGCTCTCCTTCTTCTTTTGGAATCCCCTCCGAACAAGATGTCCATGCCATCTATAAATGAATGTGGGGACTCAACCAATGAGTCTTCTTGCGATTGAATGGGCTCGATACTTACAATATTTGGTCATCCTTTATGATTTATCGATGGTAGTTCTGACAAATCATCTGGCCTCTTCGAGGATTGTGGGAAGCTGATGCTGATGTGTGGTACTTTACCTAAGTTCCATACATTAAACTCTCAATTCTATCTTCGTGCAAGTCGAAGTTCCTTCTTTTTATCATTCATATCGGAGATGTCTTTCTTCGTAGGCTTGAACCCGAGACCAAAGTAGGAAGTGTGTTTTTGCATGCTGATCTAAGTGGCCCTATCTTTTTCCTTAAGCCTTAGCCCTTGTTTTGGATGATACCCTGCCCTCTTCATTACACGTCCAGCGTCAAGTTTGCTTTTGACAGTTCTGCCCTTGTTTTTTCCTTCCCTCTTGGGATATGATTGATAAATGTGAACTGGAAAGCTTAAAACCCCTCATTTTCCCTGGTCATCTCCACATCAATGTAAGGTACATCTGGTGATCGATCAACGGGTATGAGATTCTCTGCGAAGATGGAGATCACCCTCTGTCCCATAATGAATTTGACTCGTTGGTGTAGGGAAGAAGGAATTGCCCCAGCAATATAGATCCAAAGTCTTCCCAAGAGGAGATTGAATGTCGTGGGTATGTTTAGGATCTCAAATGTGCATGATCCGATGGTGACAGGGAGGTTCAGTTCCCCTAACGACTCAGTTTTCCTACTATCAAAAGCCCTTATGATCCTTCTAGTTGGCCTAAGATGGGATAAATCTGCATTTAGCTTGTGCAAAGTTTGTAGAGGACAGACATTAAGAGCCGAACTGTTGTCGATCAGTACTCTTGTTACCATCATACCTTTGTATATTACCATAATGTACAATGGCTCAATGTGTCCACGACCCCCGCTAATAAATTCATCCTTTGTGAAGGTGATTAGATTGGGGGTCATGATCTGACCCACTGTCTTTTCCAACTTTTCTGGTAAGGTGGTCTCAGGTACATGCGCATTACTAAGGACTTTGAGCAATACTTCTCGATGATGATCCGAGTTTAATAGCATGTCAAAGATACTGATTTGAGCTGGCATTTTGTTTAACTATTTCACTATGTTATACTTTCTCTTCCGAATGAGTTTGAGAAGGTCCGCTGCCTTTTTGCCGGTTACTCAGTTTTTTTTCTTCTCTTATTCTTTCGACGATATTTGTTTCTCTTCCACAAGCTTTCCTTTTTTCCTTTTCTTTCCTTCTTTCTTCTTCCTCATTCTGCTTCTTTTGTTCTTTTTCTAGTACTTTGTAGCGTCTTCCTGATTGAGTCATATGACCAATGTCCGTTACTATGGCCTCTTTCGATTTCTCAACCCCTACGGATGTTACAATCATCGTCTCATAACTCCATGGGACAGTTTGGTTTGAGCGTATGGGAAGGGTTTAGAGGATATGATGGTCATGGGTTGAGGATCAAGCTTTAAATAGAGGATAAAAGGTGGCGGGTTGAGTTTGACGATTGACGTAGTAATGTTTAGGGTTTGTGGGTTGGAATAAGATAAGATGAGAGGTGGTCGGGAGGAGAAGTTTGAAATTTGAGAGGTAGGTACAGAACAGGGTATGATAAGAGGTAGTCAAGAGGAAGGACTTGCAGTTGGTGAGGTGTAAGGTATGATGAGCGGTGGTCGTGAAGGATTCAAAGTTTGAGAATTGGAGTAAATAGTGAGATTGATCATTTAATGGGGAGTTGAGATGGTGATTGATTAGTTACGTTTTGAGGTACAACATTGATGCTCGAGGATGTGGGTTCCTTTCTCAAGCTGACTCTAACCTTCGAGCCAACAAGTACTACCAAGGCTGAAGGGTCGAAACTTGGTTCGTCTCTCTCTATAACATTGATCGTAGGCCCATCGCCACCCCCATTGTGAGTTGGTAATGGGTTTTGGTTGATGTCTTGCTGAGGTGTTTGGGCCACCGAACCATAAAAGATGATCATTTTCCTGTCGATCAGATTTTGAACTTGGTGCTTGAGTTGCCAACATTGATCGGTGGCATGCCCCGATTCACCCATATGAAATTCGTAGAATTTATTGGGATTGTACCCTGGCCCCTTTATTACTTTTGGATTGGGTTGCCTCTTGGTAAGATATTTTCCCCTGAGTAGGGCTGGGAGTAGTTCTAATAGAGTCATAGGCAAACAAGTGAAGACTCGTGGGATTCTGTTGGGTCTGCGTTGTTCAATTTGATGATTCTGGGCGAATTGTGGGTTCTGACCAAATACTAGATTTTGACTAAACTGAAATGCTTGTGGAATAGGTGCAGTTTGGGGTGGGTTAACCTTGAAGGGGACCTGAGGTGCTGGCGGCCTCTGGTTTGGTGTTGAGATGAAGAAGGGTCGAACAGGTTGTACATTGGTAACTTGTGCTACTTCTTTCTTCTTGTTCAAGACTATCGGCTTCCGTCGAGTAAACCCCCCTGTTGATACCCCTAGATTGGACAAGTCGTAGATCAGACCTGACCGAATATCATCCTCAACTCAATCCGCCACTTGAACCAATTACGAGAAGCTTGCAGTCATATGACCCACTAGATGCGTATATAATAAATGGCCCAAAGTTGAGATGAATATGGTGTTCATCTCTTGTTCGGTCATTGGTGGCTTCACTTTAGAAGCTGATTCCCACCACCTTTGGGTATACTCTTTAACACTTTCCTTTGGCTTTTGAGTCATTTTGGCCATGTCATTTCTGTCCAATCCCAAGTCCGTATTAAATCTGTGCTCTTCCGAGAAAATTGTAGCCAGGTCTTGCCAGTTCTTAATCTGCGAATGATCTAACTGAGAGAACCATGAGAGGGCCACCCCTGTTAAACTTCTTCGAAAGAGCTGAACCAACAACCTGTCATCCCACAGTAGAGTTTCAAGTGGGACAGAGGGCATCCAATGTCGTTATACTTTTTGAAGTCAGGACACTTGAATTTCGACGGTAATGGTGCATTTGGGTAGAGGCAAAGGTCTCTGAACCTCATTCCGCTTGCAGAATCCTTACCTTTCATTCTACGAATCTCCTCATCAACTGCTTCCAACTTGTTTGCTAATTTTTCCTCTATGGTACTTCTTACCTCAGTTGCTCTAAATTCGCCTTCTTCTTTTTGAATGACATCTTGTCGCTGAGGTTTGGAATGAATGTGGATTGGTGGCCCTTGATTAGTCGGAGCCATGGGTGGTAGAATATTCTGTACCGGTGATGGTAGTTGTTGATGTTGTTCTGGTGTGGCCTGATTCGAGCCCGAGGTTTGATGTTGAACAACCTAAATGATGTTCGGATTCACCACTATATCTAGCTTCGAAGTAAGATCTGTTATGACTTCTGTTATTGACTGTTGAGGCTGCTCTGAAGTGCTCATAATTGGTTGCGAGCGTAGAAAATATGGAGGATTGTTAGGTGGCAAGTACTTCTTTCTGGGTCGTTTGGCCACCTATGGATAAAAGGTTAAGTGTTAATATATCATTTACATAATAAAGATACATGATGATTCATTAGGTTGAATTGGATTAATTGGTAAAGTTGCATTAGAAAAAATATTTAGTTATTTATTTATTTTTTTTGCACGGGGTTGGGGTTTGTCAGCACGAAGCTGGAGGTTTGTCGGCACGGAACCAAAGATTTGTCAGTACGGAGCTAGAGATTTGTCAACACGGAGTTGGAGGTTTGTCAGCACGGAGCTGAAGGGTCATCAACAAGGAGCCAAAAGTTTGTCAGCACGGAGTTGGAGGCTTGTCAGCACGGAACTGGAGGGTCATCGGCGCGGAGCCAAGGTTTGTCAGCATAGAGTTATACATTTATCAGTATGGAACAGAAGGTTTGTTAGCACAGAGCTGGAGGTTTGTCAGCACGGAGCTGAAGGGTCATCAGCACGGAGCCAAAAGTTGGTCAGCATGGAGCTAGAGGGTCATCGGCACGGAACCAAGGTTTGTCAGCACAGAGCTGTACGTTTATCAACACAGAACCGGATGTTTGCCAGCACGGAGCTAGAAATTCATTGGCATGGACCCGGAGGTTTGTCAGCATGGAGCTGGAGGGTCATCTATGCAGAGCTAAGGTTTGTCAGCACGGAGCTATAAGTTTATTGGCACGGAACCGGAGGTTTGTCAATACAGAGCTGGAAGTTCATCGGCATGGAGCCGGAGGTTTGTCACCTTGGAACTAGAAATTTTTTTGTAAAGATGGATTACTATAAAAAGACTGAGTTAGAAAAATCATTTTGTTAGTCCCCAATTCAATTTTCTAAAATCAAGATCGGCAGTTAAATCCCCAAGGAAAAGGTAGCGCACAATAGAACTCTTAAATCACCTCATTTTCTTAAACAGACGTAGTCTATCCCCCTCGTATCAACAGGGTAAGATCATTTTTAGGCACCGACTTCTATCAAAAATTGCAACTGGCACTTAAATTTTTTTTTTCAAATTTAATTTGTTAGAAAATGATCAGATTTATTTGAATTAATCAAGAGATTGTTGATTTTGATGGATCACATACGGATCATGGTTTGAGTTGAAATTGGAGGATGGGCCCGATTTATGTTGAATAGGGATCATGACCCCGGTTCGAAAAGGGATATGGGTCATGGACCCAATTCAGATTTGATACGGGTCGTGGACCCGATTTGGATTAGATATGGGTCGTAGACCCAATTCCAAATGGATACAGGTCGTGATCCCGATTTGGATTGGATATAGGTCGTGGAATCGGTTTTGATGCGGATATGGGTCGTGGAACCATTTGGAAGTGGATATGGGTCATGTACCCATTTGAAGTGAAATTTGAAGCGGATAAGGGTCGTGGACCCATTTGAAATGGATATAGGTCGAGGACCCATGTAGAAACGGATACGGGTCATGGACCCAATTGAAGTGGATCTTGAAACGGATATGGGTCATGGACCCATTTGGATCGATATGGGTCATTGACCCATTTGGAAGTGGATATGGGTCATGGACCCAATTTGATATGGACGTGGGTCGTAGACCCATTTTGGTATGGATATAGGTCGTGAACCCATTTGGAAGTGGATACGGGTCATGGACCTAGCTCGAGATAGATATAGGTCGTAGACACATTTGAAAATAGATATATGTCGTAGACCCAGTTTGAAGTGGGTATGGGTCGTGGACCCATTTGGAAATGGATATGGGTCGTAGACCGATTTAGGTGTGGATACGGGTCATGGACCCGATTCGGAGTGGTTACGGGTTGTGGACCCGATTTAAGTGAATCCTCGTTGATGGATGATGGCAATGTACTTTGAGTCAGGATCAATTTCGATAGGTAGAGAGTAGGCAAGCTCCGTTTGGATCAAACATAAAGTGGTGAGGGATGGGCCCTATGCTTAACGAAAAAAATTATTCATTTAATCATTTTTAAGCCTTAAAACTCAAAAGAAAAATAAAGTCCAAGAGAAAAGTTGTCAGGACTGATGTAAAGGACGAAATGAGCAAAAACAAATTTTTTTTGTTTTTAGGGTCTGATTTTAATGTGCGGACCAGAGGACTCTTGTATTGATCCGCACTTTAAAAACAGACCAGAACCTTAATTTTTTCCAAATTTTTTTTCTTTTTTTTTAAGACTTTGAGGAACATAGCCTCTGTTTTTTGGCTTAAGCCATAAGGAAAACAAAAATTTTTTTTTTTTTTTTATGATGCAAAGCATAAAAAGATTTTCCCCTTTACCTTGGGGGACATGTAAAGAAATAAAACAAAAACAATCCTAAAATCTATACAACTTGCCTTCGTGGGCTAAAAAAAAGTTTACAAAGTCGTCTCCTTGGATCGAGAAAATTACAATAATGAGGGGGTTGATAAATCATTTTCCAAAATTGTGTCCTAAGCCTCTAATCGTATTTAATGCATGCGGCTATAGGGGGCTTCACGGTTACCCATTCTTCAAACCTCAATACATACCGAAGTATACATATCTTAGGTTGGTGATTGGATTGGATGTATTCATCCCTGTACTCGAAATAAGCAATCTCGAATCGTGAAACTACTAAGCATCCGGGTTTGAACTTTTATAGGTGGAGGAGGTTTGTGTAATTGGCTATACAAGTGTAAGTGCACAAGTGCATTTTAAAAAACAAGTATCAACCCCCTTACATGCATTCAACTTACAAAAGATAAAGAAAATATTACAATCACTCCCAAAGAAAAAGAAAACAAAGTACCAAACAAAACACAAACAACAACAATGTTAGTAACACATATTGAATTATATATATATATATATATATATATATATATATTTTTTTTTTTTAACTTTGTAAAAATAGCTAGATGGTTATGGTTTGAACCCGAAACCTCCCCAGTGGAGTCGTCAAGTTGTAAACATGGAAATGTTTATCTTTGAAACTCAATGCTACGTTGTTTGGAGTCGCCACCATTCTTTTTTAGAAATGGGTGTGAATAGGCACCCGAATTGATTCATTTGAAAATCCTTTTTTCATGGTATTGTAGTGACTCTCAATGATGGAAAATGTATGGACTACCTAAGATCTAGGTAAGGGGATTCGGTTAGAGAATAGGGAAGGTGTTAAGCACCCCATTCTCTCCACCTAAGGTGGTCACCTTTAGATTTGGTCATTTTTGAAAAAAAACATAACAATAAAAAAAATGCATGAGATGCATGAAATGGATGTGTGCATATGATGAATATGTACTTTCCATCCTATGGAAAAATATATTCTATGGAGTCAACACACTTTTGCATGAGTTGAAATGTTGGTTTAGAATTTTAGAGAAATTCTATTGATGGAGTTCCCTTAAATTCACAACCTTAATGAATGTATGCTTAGCAAGAAACTTAATGTTTTAGCCCCATCAAGAGAGCTACACAATTCTTCATCATTGCCAAGTATGTGTGGTGTGTGCATAATGTACATTATGATGCATGAGATAAAAGTGGGTAAAGAAGGGCTTCAATCTCCATCCTTTCGATCAAATCACCTCAAGCATTCCATGCCCAAGGTTGAAGTTCAATCTACTCGGGATGAAGGGGGGTTCTCTATTACATCCTAAAGACTACTAAAAAGAAAAAAAAATAAAGGGATAGGAAAAGAAGATGTAACTAAAAAATAAATAACAACTACTATTCCCACATTGTCCCCTTGGAAGTCTTGAATGAACTTGAGCTTGAGAGATGAACTTGAGAGTTGAAAGATGTAGTTAAGGGTAGAGAGAGTTGAAGGTTTAGAGTTGAGAGAGTTGAAGGTTAAGAGATGAGAGGTGAGTAGAGATTTTGGTAGAGTTTTAGGTTGAAAGATGGGGGCTTGAGAGCATCCATTGTTCTTAGAAAATGAGGGTTTTTATAGAGTTTTTGGAGAACTTTTGGGGATAAAGTGGTCCAACCCTAAAAATAATGAGAATGGACATAAGGTTTAGGTTATTTCTTTTTGGATTTTTCATTTGTATGAGGACAAAGATGACATTTGTGAAAAAAAATCTAAAAGTACTCTTTGATCTTTGATTTTTTTAGTAAATAAAGGTGAGAGAACAAAAAATGCTTTGGGAGGATGAATAATGGAGTGACATGTGTAAGGGTGGAGTGGTAGGTAAAAAGTAGACCTTGGTTTATTTGTAAATAACTCATAAAGCAAGAGTGGAAGTGTATTTTTGAAATGGACAAATAGGAGAACAAAAGTACTTTTGGGAAGGTGAGTAGGAGAATGACATGTGTAAAGGTGAAGTGGTAGGTGAAAAGTAGACCTTGGTTCATTTGTAAATAACTCATAAAGCAAGGGTGGAAGTGTATTTTTGAAATGGACCAATGGGAGAACTCCATGTATGTACTTGAAGATTCCCACCTCTTGAGGGTATGATTGGAAGTTTTCTCAACTTTATGGATTATTACCAAAGACCAAAGTATCGTTTTGGTTTGGCCAACCTTTTTGGAAAGGGCATTCTTGGAATTTCACAAGGAAGAGTTGACTCTCCAATTAGATAATACATTGGGTATTAAGGGCTTATGATATATCAACATGTATCATCTTTCGGGAGGTGTGAGAGAATGGACTTAAAATGGGCTTGGTGTTGGGCTTAAAATGGACTTGGTTTTGAGTTTAGGATATGGGCTTGGTGTTGGATTTAGAATGGACTTGGTTTTGAATTTAGGATATGGACTTTGTTTTGAACTTGGGTTAGTTGGAGAATGGATATAGATTCGGATCGGATCATGGAAGTAAGTAGAATTGGCTTGGATTAGAGACAAGGTATAGGTATGCAAAAATAATATGAGATGATCCATGTATGCATGAATAATATTGCCAACTGGCAATGCGGGCCCGTTGAGAGGCTTAAGTCTTTAGTTAGAATCAATTCGAGAAAATTTGGATTTTCCTAACGGGTTCGTGCAAATTGGGGTGTCTGTAGAATATAGTCTTCAACACCCAACTACCATTCAATCCAGTCTCTCTCATCCACCCAATCTACGTTAAACCACCCAATTATCCCCTTGTCGGGATAACTTTCACTGATAAGGTCTATGCCACAAGCCATGATCTATTTGATCTAGTCGAAGATGAAACATATTGTCTATCCCCACCTCACTATGATAGTCCGTTATATACCAGCTATCTCTTAATAGATGAAGACCCCTTACTAATTGATTAAAGAAGACAAGCCATTTTCACTCTCTTGTGATGAAGTCAAGCACATGACACGGAGAGGAAGAGTCTTTAAACCACCAGAACTCAGCGTTGACAATCTAGCAATTTTACCAAGGAAAGAAAAAGTGGACCCCATCTAGGAAACTATTGAAGAGGATGATATTGTGATGAAACAATTAAAAAAGGAAAGTGCTAACATTTCAGTTTGGAGATTGCTTATGGCCTCCACAACCCACAGGGAAGCTGTTCTCAAATCATTAAGCGTAACTCAAGTTTCCTTTGATACTTCCTTTGATCAACTAGCTAGTATAGAGGGAAAACCTATGTCAAGAATAATTTATCTTTCTCGGATTTCGACCTCCCAAAAGAAGGGCCAAGCCATACAAAGCCACTGCATATCACAGTTGACTGCAACGGAATGAGAATCCCTTTAGTCTTGGTAGATAATGAAAGCGCACTAAATGTTTAGCCCCTAAAGACCGTAATTTGTCTTGGATTAAAAGCAGAAGATTTCAAACCTACTAGCCAAGGTATTGGAGCTTACGATAATACCAAAAGGGATGTACTGGAGACTTTTTACCTACGAATATCCACGGGTATAGTAGATTTCCCTATGGAATTCCAAGTCTTAAATATTCAGTCGTCATTCAACCTATTACTAGGAAAACCGTGGTTGTATCAAATCAAGGCCGTACTTTTACTCTGCATCAAAAAATTAAATTCATCAAGGATGGTTTAGTGATCACACTTCATGGGGATGCCAAAATTATGGGGATTGTAAGTGATATAAAAACCAAGGATAAGTCGTTACCTGAAATTCAACCCGTACAACAAGAAATGCAACTCAGCAGGTTTGAATTTGAAAATATCCAGGCTATTCAGTGGGATAATTCTGTAAAAGAGTTCGTTCCTATCGATAATACATTCAGTTGTTGTGTGGCCAATATGTTAAAAAATATGAGATATTTCCCAAACATGAGCTTGGGTCATAGACAACAGGGGATCAAAGCTGTACCAATTGTTTAGGAAGTAGTTAGAACATTCGGATTGGGTAATAAACCTACTAAAGAAGATTGGGCCCGATATTGGAAGATAAGGAAAGATAAGGCAAATGCGAGGAGACAAAAACATGTCGTTGACCTGATCAACATAAAGCCTTAACGTAAAATTCTTAATGGGTACTTCGTGAAAGCAGGGAAGATTTCTCTTATTGTGATTTTCCAGAACCTTCATCGATCACCTCACGGGTACTCACCAATCGGGATTTGAAATTTTCTTTGGGATGAGTTGGCCTGACAAGGAAGAAAACAAGGCATCTAAAGAACTTGAAGGAGCTTATAATTGGCAGACAACCATGAATTTACTCAATATCCCTCAAATATTTCTTGAAGAAAGAAATGTGTCAGTTCTGTCATTCAAAAGTGGTATTCAAAACCCACAGTCTATAATCAAACCCGCAGTCGGGTCTCTTTCAAATTATCATGTAATGAGTTTTTTACTGTATGTTTAGTCTAATCATGTTAGTCCTACTAAGTCTGTTAAGGTCGCAGTAAGTCCGGTCATCCCATCTATCTTTAATGATTTAGAAGAAGTTTCTGATTACCCCGAGTGCAATAATGATTTAACTAATAGGTGAATGCATCCATTATAGGATCTCATGTCACAATTATGCACTTGAGATTATATATCAATGCTAGTAGATTACAGTTTAAAAGTTTTTCTCTATTTTTTATATATTTTTTGGTTTGTTTTTCACTATTTTTGGCTAAAAATAATAGGCTTAGAGTCATAGCTTGGTTTGTTGATATATCGTAATGTAACATTGAGATCAAGAGTTAAATTTGGTACATTCTAGCCATTGCTAAGTATTGAATCCTGATTCAATTCATCAAGCAATCTTCATTTAGGATAATTAGGGATTAGGTTGAATCGAGAATCATTGGAAAACTTCTAAATCTATATGATTTAGAAGTCTCCATAACCAAGATTTCTTATTTGAAAGGCATTTGCAAGAGTTATGGACTTGGAAGGACAACTCCGATCTCACGAGTCTTATATATAACTCCAGCATTGTAGACACCCCATTTTTACACTCGCCTGATTAATCAACTCGTCAACCCGATCGCAATGATTCCCAATGATGGATGTGTAATCCATTGCCTTATTTTGTTACCAGATGTGTTTCAGAAATCCGGATGAGGTATCTCGAACTGACAAAACCTTAGAAACCACGCTACGCTAGGAAAATACGACTCCAGAAACATAGAAATCATCATCTTGCAGACCCAAAAAGAAGCTTCACGATAAAAATCACTAAACAATTACCAAATTACCAAAATACCCCTAACCTCAAAACAACCCTAGAGCCTACGTTATCATTAGGAAAATCAAACACATAAAAGAACAAATCAAAATCAAATAAATCATTTCGCCAATTTTCACAAAATTTGACAAAACTACGAAAATGCCCCTCATAAAGTTCACGACCATTTCACACAAAAAAATTTATAAATAACACAAAATAATATTTTCATTGAATTCCTTACGAAAAATCGATTCTAAAACATCCTAGAACATTAAAAACTGACTTAAAACGTGAAAAGTCCTCTTCGGGGGCAAAACGGTAATTTCACAATTCTCATAATTAAAAATTTCGAAATTAATAAATAAAACATTAAATAATTAAAGTGAAACATTAATGAAATTAATTTAAAATTTTGAACTAAAAAAATCGATCAATTGGACTCTCATGGAAAATTGTTGAGGGTTCGTGAGATATTTCTTTAAGGACCCCTTCATTTGGGGGTCCAAAGAATTAAAGATATAATAGAGGGGGAGTTCCAAAAATTTAAAGTCAATCAAGCAAGACTAAAGTCAAGATATTAAAGTCAATCAAGCAAGACTAAAGTCAAAATTAAAGTCAATTAAGCAAGACTAAAATTAATATATTAAAAGTCAATCAATTAAGACTAAAGTCAAAATATTAAAAGTCAATCAAATAAGACCAAAAGTCATAATAGAGTTCTAATGAAATAATAACTCAATCTAATAGAGTTCTAACTAAAACACAACTCCACCAAAAACAATTCTAATTAAAACATAACTCTACCTAAAATAAGTCTAACTAAAACACACTTCTAATTAAAAGAACTCTAATTAAACATTAACTCCATCAAAATCAACCTCTAAAAAAGTCTATAAATAGGGGTGCTCACACCCTATTTTCGTATAAAATCAAAAATCCTAAGAGAAGTAGGTCCAAAAGCCCCCCCAACCTCCCAAAAACCTTAGTTTTGGAGTCCCAACTCCTTACTTAACATCCCTTCTTCGATTTTAGCCTAGAAAACACCTAAAAGCCCTTCGAAAACACCCCAAACCCATAAAAAACTTGAAGAATCCAGATAAAAAAAGGAGATACCTTACCTCAGAGATCAGAAATCCAAATCCGGAGACAGAACGAAGCAAGGAATACGGTACAAGGAGCAATTTTTATTGGATCTGAGGGAACAAGGTCTTTGCTATCGGAAAGGTATAATTTCTTCTTTCTTTTATTATCTAGGTTTTTTTTTAGCAATGTAACTTATTTGGAAAATTAGTAGAGACCGGCTTTGGTCGGGCAGGGTTGGTGCGTAACACCTTCCAACCCCGTAACATGATCCCCGACTTCAGTTTTTTTTTCTGTTCTAGATTAGTTTTTTATCTGTTTAGAGTCATTGATCGGTTCCTAGACAGTAATAACTAGGTGGCGACTCCCAAACCTCAAGGGTCAAAAGCGGATCCGCGCACCCCGTGGATCGAGGGCGCTTTCAGTGGCGACTCCACTGGGGACTATTGAGGATCAGACTTGAAAAACCCCAAGTGTGAGAGCATTGCCAGAGTGACCTAGTTTTTATTTTTTTGTTTGTCTTTTTTTTAGTTTTTATCATTCTTTTTTAGCTCAAGTATTGATTAGTTGTTGGATTTTGAATATTTTGGATATTTTGTTTTTTGGTTCCATCAAGGATTATTCGGAATGATCATAAATAGTTTGAGATTTCGAGGTGATGGTTTTATTGAGGATGAGATAATGATCATTGGACAATGTTTTTTTTTTTAGATGTGTGTAAATTTGCCTTTCGATAATATTATTATTTTATTTTTTAGTTTTGTTTTTAGGTGTCGATCTGTCCTTTGATAGAAATTTTTGTTTGTGTATGTCACAGTCCTTTGACAGCATTATTATTGTTAGTTTTATTTATTTATTTATGTGTGACAGCAAGTAAAAAGAAAAATAAAAAAATAAAAAAGAAAAGGAGAGTTTTTGACATGCTGTTAGCAAGAGAAGTAGCTTACTGTTTTAGTTTGATGGTGTGACCCTAGTAGAAATTCTTTTCTAAATGTTAAACCCTTAGAGCTTTTTTATTGCTGTGTGGTGTGCCATTAGAAGAAGATAGGTTTTATTATTTTTATCTTCTTCTCAACTTGAGAAAGAAGAAGTAGCAGAAGAAAACAGAGAAACGTTCTCTCTTTCTCTCTCTCTTCTGTGCTTCAAATGTTCAAATTTAGATCAAATGAGTTGTCTCCTTCGATTTCTCCACCATTAAAGAACCTCCATCAATCGATCTCTCGGTCGATCGATTTGATTCGAAAATCGATTGAGAAACAATGGGGGATTTCAATCTTGCCCTAGTAATCGTAGCGATAGTGGTTTGCGTTCTGGTTTTCTTCTTCAATGTCTACCTCCTCGTTAACTATCAACACCCAGATGACGCAAACCAGGCCTATTTCCCCAATTTGTAGTCATTTTAGGTCTCTCCATTGCTGCAATCTCAATCTTGATGCTTCCAGCCGATGTTGCAAATCGTTGGACCTGTCATCACGCAATCTACAATGGAGCTTGTAGTCTCACTCTACCTATGACGGATCTATGACTCGTGGTTTACATTGCAGATGCCATTCTTTTGTTCTTCATTATCTCGTTTGCCATGTTCTACTACGAAGGAGATCAGGAAAAGAGTGTGGGGAAACGGATAACGAGCGCGTTGATGTGGGTTGGGACGACTGCCATTGTTTGCCGGCTTTTACTTGGAATTTTATATGGTCTAGTGGGAAAGGTGGACTTCACTGTTAGGCACCTTTCTTCACCTACGACAAACTTCCCAAGTACTTGGACTGACTTCTCAAATAATCAACCATGTATTGGCTCATCCTTTCACCAGTAATTTGCTTACTCAGTAAGTGCTTCATCAGAAAAAATTTGGACCATGCGCACCACCTTTCCAGAATATGTTGTAGCCCTTGCAACCATTGTTGGATCATTCCCTTTCTCCATATTTGGCGGTGTTGGTATTGCTTGCCTGCCTTTGGGACTCGTATTTTCATCCATTAGGCGTCCTAAAACTGTTATCACTCACTCGTAGTATATCAAGGAGTCAACTGAAATTGAAAAAAACCTAGAGAATTGAAAACAACAGCTTCATATGGTCCCACATATATGAGTAAAGAAAATTGGTGGCAACTTTCTCTAATGAGATGATGAGATCTTCTTATTGTCGAGATCACTATTGTCACACCAATTTTTATATAACACCCCATTGTGTTTATTAATCCTTTATTCGATTGTGAAAGGTTTGATATGATTATAGAATTTTTTTTATTTCTTCTTAGGGTTAATATTTTTTTTTTCTAGGTTTTTATTTGGAGTTTTTAAAAAAAAAAAATGGGTTGTTTCTTAAATCCTCCAATAATCATTCTTATCCCCAATTTAATGTTCATCGAAATACCAATTTGTTTGAGATCATCCAAAAAGATCCTTGATTGGACCAAAAAAAAAACAAATCCATTTGACTTGAAAAAAAAATTTGTGTGCTTGTTTTAATATTGGTTTGGATCAGATTCCATGTTATATTCATTGATTAATGTACCATTGATATGTGCTTGAGATGTGCATACTTTAATTTTAATTTGAATCATATGGATATGATTTAATCTTTCTTGATCAATGTATACCTTTACTTGTAATGGTTTAATCAGGCCCATGGGCCCATTCGTTCGGAAAAAGGTCCCGGGCACACCCCACCCCGTTTTGCACACACCACATGCACGTTTACTGTTTCGCACACTTGCACATTCCATATAGCCAACGTGGCACTACTGCGTGGCCCGGTCTTTTCGGAGATGCGACGTCATTCATGAAAACCACAACTCCAGTCACTTACCTTAGGGTATATCAAATTGGGACATCAATACCGTCTGATCAGGTGAGTCTGAAAGGTATATCGATGCACCCAGGCTGGAGCGACTTGAGCCTTTGACCTATTGTGAACCACACAGTCATATGTCCCGATTGCTAACGTAGTACTAGTACGTGGTCGGTCCCCTCGTGGGATGCCAAACCATTTATGAAAGCTAGAACTCTTGAATCGTACCTATAGGTATGTAAATGATAATCTAAGTATATCAATTACACTTCTTGGTCAAAAGCGGTGCCTAAGCGAGATCTTGCCCCGCTGTACCCTACTGTACGAAGGGGATAGACTACGTCTATTCTAGACGAGAGGTATTTAAGCGGGCCTTTGCTCAGCATCGTGCGCCACCTCTCAACTGGAGATCAAACTGGCTGTTTTTGGCTTCAGAGAAGTGAGTTGAGGTTTTAGATTATCGCATATATGGTATATCAAACCAAGTCACCACGTATTGAAAGGTATATAGGTGTGCTTAGGCAAGGGTGGCCAAATAAAAATGCATTACACGTAGTAAGTTTAGAGTCTAGAAACTTTCCTTATAGGTCACGACTCGAACTTATCGTGGGTGTTCCCAGGTTGTTTATGGAATGGAACCGTATGAGTGTATGTGAATGATGTGGATGATGAGATCAAAATGTATGGTTGTCCTCCAAGATTAAAATTTTTCTTTTAACTGATTAAAATGGGTGCACCAACCCAATAAAGAATCCATTCTTTTACAATAATGACCCAGTCCATCCCGATCCAACAATCATGATGGGCCGGGCCATTTAAATCGAAATAGAAATCAAATTTTCAAAGAGGAAAAATGGTTTACGAAGGGAAAGTATTTTCCAGAAAAAGTGTTTTTCAAAAAAAGTGTTCTTTAAAAAAAATATTTTCTAGAAAAAGTATTCTCTAGAAAAAAATATTTTCTAAGAAAAAATATTTTTCAGAAAATGTTTTCCATAAGAACAAGATTTTCCAAGAGAAAATACTTTCCAAATAAAAAACTATTTTTCAGAGAAAAAATGTTTTCCAAAAGAAAAGAAAATGGAGGAAAAATGATTTACAAAAGATCTATTTTTGCATGGAAAATTTTTGAAATATGTTTTTTGCATGGACCTTGTAAAATTATCAAAATATGTTTTCTAAAAAGAAAATGATTGCAAAAAATAATCAGAATTGTGAAAATTGTTATTCAATAAAAACATTATTTTCTAGAGTGCAATAAAATTATTTTCCTTCTGAATAATCATTGAATGGATGAATTGTTTAATGGATTGGTGCATAAAATTCAATAAAATCTCAGGGTTCATTTAAAATGTTATCAAGGGGGTGACACTGAAATTGGTTAAATTCACCTTCAAAGAGGTTTAAGGGTTATCATTGTATTTAAGCTCAATTGTCCATCGTCTAGCTAGGGTTGTAAATCCGGTCAGTTAGAGTAAACGTCAATATCAAGTCAACAGTCATAAATGACCTCAAAATTTCTCAACATCGTTCAGTTGTTCTTTGAAGATAATAGTGCTTCAATCCTATCGGTTATAAGCAATATCTCAGTCCTGAGTCCTAATCAAACTCGTGTGGGTACTTGTCTTGAATTTTCATGAGTTATTTGAGTTAGCTCGAGTCCAATATTTCAATGTCATATTTTCTTTAGATCGAGTCTACTCTTTTTCTACTGAGTCAAGTTAATTTGTCAAGTCTATACAGGTGTCTATCGCCCCTTCTAAATTTGATTGGATAAAGAAAATTTTTGAATACCTCGAGAGTATTAACGAATTAACTACTAATAATCTAGCTTCAAGGATATATTCTTCTCCTGAACAAGAAGATAAGAGTCGGGCTCAATAAAGCAACGGTCATTGACCTCGGAACAGAAAAAAATTCCTAAAGAGATTCAACTAGAAACCATCCTATCCCTAGAGGAACACAAGGGGATAATGAATTTTCTCAGAAATTTCAAAAGACTTATTCGCATGAGCCTATGAGGATATGTTAGGTGCAAGCTTGGGTGTTGTCTGACACGGATTAGATATTGAATTGATAAAATGAGATCAAAGAAGATCTTACAAAATGTATCAGTGCTAGACTTCTCAACATGGTAGAGCTCCCAGAATAGATTACCATTATCAGATTAATGAAACAGTTGAAGCGGTATTGATCTCTGATAATGGGTCGTACATCAAAGCTTAGGTTATCACTTTGTGTTCAAAGTTCGAGATTCGATATCACATTATCTCTCTACCGTCCTTAGATTAATGGAAAGGTTGAAGCAGCCAATAAAATATCTCAAAACAATCATCAAGGAAATGTGTCAATCACACCAGGATTAGTTAGAGAAGTTACCATTCACACTAAGGGCACATCATACTTCAATACAGTCTTCCACTGGAGCTATTCCCTACTTTCTAGTATATGATATGGAAGCAATCTTACCAGTTGAAATGTAAATCCTGTATCTCAAGGCCTTCAAGGAAAGTCAATTGTCAGACGCAGATTGGGTTCGTCAACGGTATGAAGAATTAAGTTTGATCGAAAAAAATGACTAAGAACTTTGTATCACAAGCAAGCTTATTAAAAAAGAGTCGCCCATACGTTTGACAAAAAGATCAAGGCCCGTCACTTACAAGTTGAAGATTTAGTACCTATTTTTGACCCTAGAGGGAAGTTCAAACCAAATTGGGGAAGTCCGTTCATCATCAAGGAAATATTACCAGGAAAAGCTGTCAGGCTTCAAGATTATGATGGAATCGATTTACCAGAACCAACCAACCTTGACTAAATCAAACGGTACTACATTTAAGGAGGCCATCTTTGGTCGAATCAATTCTCCTATTACCCAGTTCAATATATCCTTTCTCAACCCCTTTTGCAGCCTTTTCAAAAAGAAAAAAATTATGCATTTTTATTTCTCAGCCTGATTACCTAACCTAAGGAAGGGAAGAATTCGAACTACGTTTTGCTCTGATCCCAAAATTCTAGGGTACGTAGGCAACCTGAGAAGTTACTTCAGGCCCGACCATAAAAAAAAAATAGATTCCTCAAAAAAAAATCTAGAAAAAGTTCAAAAGAAAAAAAGAAATATTTTCAAAATGGGGAAGAAAATTCAAAGCAAAAGAAATGCCATACAAGGGGCATTCAGGTTTTTTGAGCCTCAAAATCCCTTTCTTTTTATACCCAGTCCTAAGCTTACCCATAAAAGTCCTCCTAAGTACCGTACGAAAAGTCAAGGAAGATAGCAAAGCATAATTAGACAGCAATTCCAGAAGTTCAACATGAAGAAAAGAAAAAAAAAGAAAAAAGTCTGCTAGGTTGAAAACCCGAAAAGAGCGACTTAGGCAAAAATTAAGGCAAGCTCGCAAGGTTAAAAATCCGAAAGGACAACTTTGACAACAATCAGAGCAAAGAAAAAAAAAAAAAGAAAGCTCGCTAATTTGAAAACCTGAAAAGGCAATCTAGGTAAAACCTAGAGCATGCTCGCTAGTTTGAAAACCTGAAAGGGCAATCTAGGCAAAAGTTAGAGCAACAAAGAAAAACATAAGAAAATCTCAAGAAGTTTGAGCCGAGACATTTGAAGTCAGAATAATCAAGTTCAACACTTAGCTTAAACCAGGTAAAGACTTAGAAGCCACAAGTATCTTGTCTATGATGGATCTGGAAATTTTTTACTTCTCCAAGTGAACCAAGGGGGAGAAGGGTGAGTTTTATGATGATCTCAAAAGGAAATACTTTGTTCTCGTGAGCCTGACTCAAAATCTTCAATAAAATCAAAATTAAAAGTTGGATCTTTATTGCACTTGTGGTAATCAAATATTTCAAACCTTCATATAAGGGGCATTTTCTTTTTTCTCTAAATATGTAGTTTTCCCCTTTATACTAGTGGCATTGTTTTGCATGATGTCATGTTTATTGTCAAACTAAGGGCATTTTGTTTTTGAGCAATGTCAATCCTAAAAGAAAATGGGAACTCCTAACTTAAGGTTACCCTCTTGATAACAGTTTTTCGAAAAACCCTTGAGGTTCAAAAGAAATAAAAACTTAGGTTTTAAATTCATAAAACTTTTGAAAAAAAAAACCCTTGAGGGTCAAACAAAAGCGTTCTTGATCTCATATTTTGTTTTCTCCCAGAGAATAACTCATTTATCTAGAGTAGGAGATAAAACATTCTTTCATTCCTAGATTTATTAATCTTTTTCCAGATCCATTCATTCTTGGATTCGATCATTTCTCTTCCAGATTCATTATCTTCCAGATTTATACGTTCTCCGATTCATTCTAATCAGTCTTCTCCAAATTCATTCATTCTTTCCCAAAATTCCTCCATTCCTCTGCCAGTTTTGCTCAGTTGCCACCAAGGGCTATCTTGGATTTTGCTTAGTTACCATCGAGGGTTTTCTTAGAACTATGCTCAGATGTCGCTGAGGGTTTTCTCGAAATTATGCTCAGTAACCGCCTAGGGTTTTCTCGGAACTATGCTCAGATGTCGCCGAGGGTTTTCTCGAAACTATGTTTAAATGTCGCCGAGGGTTTTCTCGGAATTATGCTCAGTTACCGCCGAGGGTTTTCTCAGAATTATGCTCAGTTACTGCCGAGGTTTTTCTCAAAATTATGCTCAGATGCCGCCAAGGATTTTCTTGGAATTATGCTCAGTTGCCGCCGAGGGATTTCTCAGAATTATGCTCAGATGCCGCCAAGGGTTTTCTTGGAATTATGCTCAGATGCCGCTGAGGGTTTTCTCGAAACTATGCTCAGATGCTGCCAAGGGTTTTCTTGGAATTATGCTCAGATGCCGCCAAGGGTTTTCTCGGAACTACGCTCAGTTACCGCCGAGGGTTTTCTCGGAATTATGCTCAGATGCCACCAAGGGTTTTCTTGGAATTATGCTCAGATGCCGCCGAGGGTGTTCCGAGGTTTTCTCGGAACTACGCTCAGATGCCGCCAAGGGTTTTCTTGAAATTATGCTCAGATGCCACCGAGGGTTTTCTCGGAACTATGCTCAGATGCCGCCAAGGGTTTTCTTGGAATTATGCTCAGATGCTGCCAAGAGTTTTCTTGGAATTATGCTCAGTTTATATTCACTTCATGCTCAGATTTGACTCATTTCCAACTCAAACACTTTGAAATCTATCTCAGATTTTGAGTCCACAAACTTGCACAGTTGTTACATCAGTCAATGAGAATTTTCTAAAATTCAAGGATCTGACACTGCCAGTGAGAGCTCGCGCTCAAGGACCTGACATTTTTCTAGTTCGGGGAAAGCTTTACCCTCAAGGATCCGAACACCCCGACGAATTGCTAAATCAGGCTACAAAATGAACTGTCACTAGCTTTGGCATTCAGATATCGCACTATCTACCAAAATAGATTTCCTATCTAGTTTGCTTCAACCTTCTGCCAAAGAGGGACATCTGTAGACACCCCATTTTTGCACTCGCCTGATTAATCAACTCGTTAACCCGATCGCAATGATTCCCAATGATGGATGTGTATTCCATTACTTTATTTTGTTACCAGATGTGTTTCAGAAATCCGGATGAGGTATCTCGAACTGACAAAACCTTAGAAACCACGCTACGCTAGGAAAATACGACTCCAGAAACATAGAAATCATCATCTTGTAGACCCAAAAAGAAGCTTCACGATAAAAATCACTAAAAAATTACCAAATTACCAAAATACCCCTAACCTCAAAACAACCCTAGAGCCTACGTTATGATTAGGAAAAATCATTCAACCACATAAAACAACAAATCGAAATCAAATAAATCATTTTGCCAATTTTGACAAAATTACGAAAATGCCCCTCATAAAGTTCACGATCATTTCACACAAAAAATTTCATAAATAACACAAAATAATAATTCCATTGAATTCCTTACGAAAAATTGATTCTAAAACATCCTAGAACATTAAAAACCAACTTAAAAAGTGAAAAGTCCTCTCCGAGGGTAAAACGGTAATTTTACAATTTTCATAATTAAAAATTTTGAAATTAATAAATAAAACATTAAATAATTCAAGTGAAACATTAATAAAATTAATTTAAAAATTTGAACTAAAAAAATCGATCAATCGGACTCTCATGGAAAATTGTTGAGGGTTCGTGAGATATTTCTTTAAGGACCCCTCCATTTGGGGGTCCAAAGAATTAAAGATATAATAGAGGGGGGTGTTCCAAAAATTTAAAGTCAATCAAGCAAGGCTAAAGTCAAGATATTAAAGTCAATCAAGCAAGATAAAGTCAAAATTAAAGTCAATTAAGCAATACTAAAGTCAAGATATTAAAGTCAATCAATTACGACTAAAGTCAAAATATTAAAGTCAATCAAATAAGACCAAAAGTCATAATAGAGTTCTAATTAAATAATAACTCAATCTAATAGAGTTCTAACTAAAACACAACTCCACCAAAAACAATTCTAATTAAAACACAACTCTACCTAAAACAAGTCTAACTAAAACACAATTCTAATTAAAAGAACTCTAATTAAACACTAACTCCATCAAAATCAACCCCTAAAAAAATCTATAAATAGGGGAGCTCACACCCTATTTTCGTATCAAATCAAAAACCCTAAGAGAAGTAGGTCCAAAAGCCCCCCTAGCCTCCCAAAAACCTTAGTTTTGGAGTCCTAACTCCTTACCTAACATCCCTTGTTCGATTTTAGCCTAGAAAACACCTAAAAGCCCTTCAAAAACACCCCAAAACCCATAACAAACTTGAAGAATCCATATCAAAAAAGGAGATACCTTGCCTTGGAGATCAGAAATCCAAATCCGGAGACAGAACGAAGCAAGGAATACGGTACAAGGAGCAATTTTTATTGGATCTAAGGGAACAAGGTCTTTGCTATCGGAAAGGTAGAATTTCTTCTTTCTTTTACTATCTAGGTTTTTTTTTAGCAATGTAACTTATTTGGGAAATTAGTAGAGACCGGCTTTGGCCAGGCGGGGTTGGTGCCTAACACCTTCCAACCCAGTAACATGATCCCCGAATTTAGTTTTTTTTTTTATTCTAGATTAGTTCTTTATCTGTTTAGAGTCATTGATCGGTTCCTAAACCGTAATAACTAGGTGGCGACTCCCAAACCTCAAGGGTCAAAAGCGGATCCGCGCACCCCACGGATCGAGGGCGCTTTCAAGCATTGCTCACAAAATTTAATTTCGAGGTTGTTCTATATACATAAAATTCAAGTATGGGGTATTTTAGCTACTAAATAGATAGATAAAAACATTAAAAATCACAAAATTATATTTGAAAGTTGTAGATATTTGAGAAGCTGTAATTGAACAACATGCTCTTACAATATTCAAATCACTCAAAATAGATGTTCGCATTTCAGCTTTAAAACCAAAACCTTGATGAAATTCCCATCTGAGGCTTCAGATTGACTCAACTCAACCAAATATTAAATAAATAAATAAGTAAATTCAATCTCATCCATGAGCAAGCAATATTCAACCACTCTAATTAGTTACATAACATATTAGCTCAAACATGCAAGTAATGAAGTACAAAGCAGGAACACACTTCACCTCAAAACATTTTAAAAAAAAAAACACTTCACAAAAAATGAGACCTAAGCATCTTGATGATAATTTTGGGTTAATCCCCACTTTGAGCTTATACAATTACAATAACGAGACCACCATTATAATATTTAGTAAAAAAATTCGATCCAAGCAAACCAATTCTTCTTATTACAAGTAAACATAGGAAAAATATGAATGGAATTCGAAGGAATCAATGATTTACAGATTGTGTTGAAGGTCAGATTAAAAAAATAAAAAATAAAAACTGAATGCGTAGGCTATAGTCCTACACACCCTTCCTCTTCAACCCATTAGAATAAGTTTTTAGCAAATGTTCCTAAACATAACATTGGCGAAAAAGAAACACCAACATTTACAATTAACTTTATTATTATTTTATTTTTTCTAAAGAAAAAAAAGGTTGTTCTAAAAAAAAAAGTCAAAATTGAGTTTCTAAACAGGATAATGACGTTACCAGATAAAACTTAGATCTTTTCAACCCATGAAAATATTTCAGAAAAGATTTGAGAAAGAACGAGAAAGACGAGCAGAGCTTACCAAGATCTTGGAGAAAGGCGTCAAGAGAGATTTCAATATCTTTCAACTTTTTACAAAACATAAAGTTTACCCTCTCTGTTGTGGTTTAGTCGAAAATTTCAAAGAGTTTCAAATGAGAGTTACCTCTCTCTGTCGAGGTTCAGTTGAAAAATCATTTATAGAAGAATATTTGACTCAATCTATTGAAGAACAGAGGGTTACCTCTCTCTGTTGTGTTTTCAATCGAGAACTTCAAAGTGGGATTAAAAACCAGAAAAAGAATAAAAAGAACTTCAGACGAGGGTTACCTCTCTTTGTCGAGGGTTTCAAGGATGAGAATGATCTCCACCGTTGAGAGTTTTGATGAGGATTTTCGTTGAGGGTTTCCGTTGATGGAGAACCAGCCACCATAATCGCCAGAGGGAGAAGACAGTCGGAAGGAGAAGACAGTCAGAGGAAGAAGACAGTCGGAGGGAGAGAGATCACTCTCAGCTCTGTCGAACGAGTTTCTCTCGATCTGCTTCACGATATAGTATGGAGAAAACAGTGTTCTTCTGTTTTACGTTTCGTTTATTTAGGATAAAAAACAATAAAATAAAACGTGAGGGTAAAATTCGAAAGTTGCGAAAAAATTTTACGGGAAAATTGTTCTCTACAAAAACGAAATTGAGAAGTACCAATTTCGGTACTTCTCATAAAAGGATTATTTTGACTCTTTTAAAAAGTTATTTTTTCAAAGCATCAAATGCCCAAATGGTAGAGTAAGTGCTTCTGACTCCTTGTAAGAGTCAGAAGCACTTAGAGAAGTCAATCCAAATAAGCCCTAAGAAATTTCCTTCAAGGTTCGTGTTGAAGTAGAAAGATCAAACGAAGGACAATATCAAAGTCAAAGTTGATATAAACTCAGAAGACATCGAAATCATCTTTGACTTTCGAAGGAATGTTCATCTAATTAAATGATCTGAAAGGGAGAAAAGACAGATTAATTTCAAACTTGAAAAGAAAAATCTAAACTTTCAAAGTTCATCTATTCAAAGTTGCACATATGATGTTCTTAAGAGTCTCAGAATTTCAAAGGATGAGGTCACTTGGGTCAAGCATGTTCGTCTATTATTTGTCATTTGTAAATAAGGGCATTTTTTTTATATCTCAATCTTAAAAGTTCTTGTTATGTTTCGTGTGTTCAAGTTGCCTATTGAGCAATCTTGTAATATCCCAGATTTTCAACTCATATCTCGAGTAAATTAAATGGTGAGATTTGGAGGAAAATATCGAAGGAGAGACTTAAAGTAAAATACTCGAATATTGCTATGACTAATTTCGAGGAAAACAGACTTCGCCATTAGATTCAAAATTATTGAAATATATACATTAGCCTGTAAGCAAGTTCGAATTCGAGTTCGGATGAAAAAGTTATAGAATTCACGAATTTCGTGTTAAGTGGGACTCAAACAGTGAAATTTTTGTTAGAGAGAGAATTAGGAAAATTCAACGTCACTATTAGATTCGTAGCGAAAAATTATTTGAAATGGAATACTCGTTCGTCATTTTTCGAGTCCGAATGGCCGAGTTGTCGCCAAAACTAGGAACAATGAAAAGAGAATTATGAGTTTACCCCTCAAGCCTTTTATTTAAAAGAGAGTGGTCTCTTTTTATTATTTTCTCTTCTTCTCCATAGAACCAAACGACAGCCACTTTTCAACCCAAGGGTTTCGACCCATTCCCAACAAGTTTTAGTGTGATCGAGGCCGAGTTGAACCTTGACGAAGAAGGCAAAGTTGTCTGCCAGGACGAGGGCTACAACTTCACCATCTTTGGTTGTCCATTCTCGTTCGTTTTCCCTACCCTCCATCAATAACCAGTCGTATAGTGCGAAGGAAACTCTACACCTTCCATCCAAAGACTCCATCGAGTAGGAGTTAGAGTTACCCTTTATTGTAGAAGCGAAGAGGAGCATCGTCGTCAAATGCTTTGCAAACCCTCGCCTATTTTGTATCCAAGTTAGCCCAACCTCGACTCTCGAGCCATCCAACCTTGATTTGTAGTGCTAGCTTATATCCTTGGCGTCCACAATGATAAGGGACTTTCAATTCTTGTTAATAACTTTAGATTTCGAAATGTGCATTTAGGTTTTGAAACAAAACTTATTGTTTGCATTTAAATCGTAAAAATTGGTGTTTTATTTCATATTCATGGTAGAAGTAGATGTTTTGATTATGTTTTATCAAGTTTTAACTATAAACTCATGGGATGGGTTAAATGATTCGAAGAATAGATGAAAGGCCCGAAAAATGAATTGAAAGAACCCAAAAATCGCGAAGTTTCAGTTCTGTCGGCAAATGCTGTCGATCCCACCGACACCTGCCAATGAGCATTGTCTCAGTTCCACAGATAGAGTCAACCTTCTGCCGTCGATAAAATCCTTCTGTCGGTAGGAACCGTTGGTTCCAACGATAGAACAAGCTTCTGCCGTCGACAGCATTTTTCTTAGTCAGAAACAGACTCTGACTCTTGCTTTGACCTCCTCATTGCCTATACTTGATTTCCCACCCTTTATTTCATTAAAGACATTTAAGTAAATGTCCTCTTTAATGAAATTAAGGTTTTACCCCCCATTTTGAAACAATGGGAATGGTTTCGAGATCCGAATCTCAAAGGATCAAAATCCAAATTTTAGTTTCAAGAACAAAACATAGTTTTCGACGTTTTCGGTAAATTTTCAAAATGTAATAACTTTCATATTACTTTGAATTAGATTATAAAAACTATATGGTGTCGAATCTTGTGATCGAGGTTTTCATTTCCAAAATATCATTTTCAATTTCGAGAATTTTAAAAAATTGAGTTTTTGACACTTAGCCAAATTTTTACCAGTTTTTCTTATTTTAACAGCTTTGGTCCCATGCATCGTCAGGACCTCGTTTTGAAGAAACTTTGATGGTTTTCGATGGAAAGACCAAAAATGACTTTGAAAGATTGAAAATGAATGGTTTGACTTGACGAGACGAAAAGTGAGAATGTCGAGAGAATGAAAAAGGGAATGAACGGTAAAATGTCATAATCACACTCGAGGGGTGATGTCTGCATTTTACATTGTATGTTGTATGTAGGTTGGTGAAAGGATGTCCAGGTTATTAATGAAAGGGTTGCTTGTTTATTTACGATTATGTTAGCGCGTGCGTTGAGTACTGTTATTTATTTTTAGGCCGGATAACCACAGTTGAATGGTAGGAACTGGATATCCATTCTCAACCCTGTTCTGTTAATTTCTCTTTTGTTTTAAATGAAAATCATATATATACATGTAGTTATTTTGTGAGCTGTTAAAGGGTTTGTGAATGCCTGAAGGGATAGTGCGTCACATCATCCAGAGGGGTGCACTATCCTGGGATGTACAGTAGGGACCACAAAGCTCATACGTGATATGGGACGCGTATGAGAGTGGAGTCACAACTGGAATCCGGGTCTATTCTTTTCTTATCTTTACCAGTGAACGTGTATTGTAAAGGTGGTCGTATACGAGTGAAGTGTTATTTTGAGAACCACATGCACGCGTGATAGGCATAAACGAAGATGATTAGTCAGTGATCACTAACAATCTAGTAGTAGTCAAACGTTCTGACACATCGAAAAGAGACCCAGTATTTACGGTCAAGTCAAATGGTCAGTCTCAGCCGAATAAATGGTCCCGCAAGTATGGTAAACAGCGACCAGCCACAAAATCAGGAACTACAATGTTATTGAGGAATATCATGTCCCGACTGGGAGCGATCCAGTCGTGAATCCCAACGCTCAAATTCCATTACTCCACCACTTGTACTATGTATCTGTTGTTATGTTTCGAATTATAAATTGAAAAACATGTCTATTATTTCAATGTTGTTAACTGTATTTGCATAAAATGAAAAATGTATAATGAGTATGGATGATTGATGTTATGTGGGATTTAAAACTGTTTAGTTGCTCATCCCTGGCTATATGTACCAGTTGATCGTATTTTATTTTGTAAAACCTTGCATGTATTAAAATGTTCAGTATGTTTTATTCGATCATGTTTAGGGAGGGTTATTAGTAGGAATTGGTTGTGGACTTACTGGGTAACTCTCGTTACTCACCCTTTCCTTTCTATTGTTTTTTAGTTTCAGCACTTGCAGTTATCGAGGCAGGCGCAGAGTCAGTAATTAAGGAGTATCTGGTCTGTCAGATCGACGATCAGAGTCTATTGCCTGGTGAGCACTAGGGCTACATCCCTTAGTGCTGTTAGTTTCATCCAAGATGTATGTAGTTTTTGGATTGAGAGTTTAGGCCTATGTTAGAGTGAGTATTTCTGTAAGCCTGTATATTGTTAAATCTTCCGCACTCTGATCTACTTACATGTTAGATGTAATTAGTTTTTTGCTCTTAATTTCCTATGTTTGCATCTATATATACAGGTTTTGTTATATTAGATTATCAGGTGTTGTGTTCCGTTGAACGCTAACATATATAGAAGAAGCCATGCCAAAATTTCGAGGTGCCACCTAGTACCTTAAGATTTGGCATTGGGATTTGTGTTAGCGTTTGCTGGCGTGCCACAAATCTTGACCTAATAAAAATTGACCTTCTCAATAAATCAAGATATTGTCAAACCAGATTTATCAAAAAGAGAGAAAGTCTGATTTAAAGATTGATTTGGAACATGTGCCCAAAGAGAATGAGATGCCTAATATGTTTTGAACTGAAGTTTTCAAGGTTTTTTTTTTAAACTTTTTTTATTAGTATTTATTCAATTTTTTGTTTGGGGATAAAAGTACCGTCAAACTCATTGATAACTCAGACTTTTTCCCAGAGGTTTTCTCAACCTTCAAGTTTTGTTTTACTCAATTTTTTCAAATTCATTCATTATTTCCCTAATTTATTCATTATTTCTCAAATTTATTCCCAGATTCATTCATTATTTTCCTGATTCTTTCCCAGATTCATTTATTATTTTCCTGATTTATTCATTCTTTCCCCAATTTATTTTTTCCCAGATTCATTCAGTCTTTCCTAGATTTATTCATTATTTCTCAATTGTTGTCGAGGGTTTTGTCAGATTATGCTCACCCAGTTGCTGTTGAGGGTCTTCTCGGATTTTGCTCAGCCAGTTGCCGTCGAGGGTTTTGTCGGATTATGCTCAGCCAGACGCCGCTGAAGGTTCTCTCAGATTTTGCTCAATTAGTTACCACCAAGGGTTTTCTCGGATTATGCTCAGCCAGTTGCTGCCGAGAATTTTCTCAGATTATGCTCAGCCAGATGCCGCCGAGGGTTCTTTCAGATTTTGCTCAGCCAGTTACCACCGAAGGTTTTCTCAGATTATGCTCAGTCGATTGTTGCCGAGGGTTTTCTCGGATTATGCTTAGCCAGTTGCAGCCGATGGCTTTTTCAGATCATGCTCAGTTAGTTACCACAGTTATCGTCGAGGGTTTTCTCGGATTATGCTCAACCAGTTGCCGTCAAGGGTTTTCTTGGATTATGCTCAGCTAGTTACCACCGAGGATTTTCTTGGATTATACTCAGACAGATGCCGCCGAGGGTTTTCTTGGATTTTACTCAACTAGATGTCGTTGAGGGTTTTCTCGGATTATACTTAACCAGATGCTGCCGAGGGTTTTCTTGGATTTTGCTCAGTTTTCACTCAGTTTTTACTCAGTTTCACACAATACATACACTTGCACATTTGTTCTATTAGTCAAAGAGAATTTTTCAAAATTTAAGGACCTGATATCATCAGTGAGAGCTCGTGCTCGAGGACCTAATAATTTTTTAATTCAAAAAAAAAATTTACCCTTTAGGATCCGAACGCCTCGACGAATTGCTAAATCAGGATGCAAAATGAACTGTCACTAGCTTTGACATTCGGATATCACACTATCTACCAAAATAGATTTGATTTCTATATTGTTTCAACCCTCTGCCAAAGAGGGGCATCTGTAGGCACCCCATTTTTGCACTCACCTGATTAATCAACTTGACAACTCGATTGCGACGGGTCCCAATGATGGATGAATATTTCAATGCTTTATTTTGTTGCTAGATATGTTTCAGAAATTCGGATGAGGTATCTCAAACAAACAAAATTGTAGAAACCACACTATGCTAGAAAAATATGACCCAGAAAACATAGAAATCATCATTTTTCAGACAAAAAGAAGTTTTACGATAAAAATCACTAAAAATGAATAAATTACCAAAATACCCCTAACATCAAAACATCCTTAGATACCACATCACACTTAGGAAAACCCATTCGGACACATAAAATAACAAAATGAAATCAAATAAACCATTTAGTCAATTTTCATCAAATTCAACAAAATTACGAAAATACCCCTCATAAGGGTTAACAATCATTTCACGCCAAAAAATTCATAAGTGACACAAATCGATAATCTTATCCTATTCCTTACAAAAAATCGATTCTAAAACATTGAAAAATGACTTCTTAACACAAAAGTCCTCTTTGAGGGTAAAATAGTAATTTTTCAATTTTAACAATTTAAAATTTTAAAATTAATAATTAAAACATTAATTGACTAAAGTGAAATCCTAATTAAAATTAAAAAATTTTAAATCAATCAAGCTCTTCAGAAAAATTGTTGATGGTTGTCCACTTTTTTAAGTGGAGCCCCTTGATATTTATCAAATGACCCTTCCATCTGGGGGCCTAAAGAATTAAAATATAATTAAGGAGGGTTCTCCAAAAATCAAAAATATATTCTTTCATTGTACGTAAGAATTAAAACCCTAATCTAAAGAAACCTAATCAATCAAATAAGACTTAAGTCAAAATCCTAATTAAACCATAATTCACCTTATCTAAAAGAAACCTAATTAAACACCAATTCTTCCAAAAATCTAGAAATAGGATCCTCCACAACCCAATCTTGCAGGTCAAAATAAACCCTAGAAAAAGTAGGTCAAAAAGTCTCCGTAACCTTCTTCAAACCCTAATTTTAAAGCCCTAACTCTCTACCTATCATCTAAACCCCAACTTTTACTCAAAAAACACCCATAAATCTTTCAAAAATATCCAGAAACCCTTAAAAAAATACAGAAAACACTTAGATCTAGATACCTCAACTTGGAGACCAGAAGTAGATTCAAGGACGGAAACAAAATAAGGAATCTCATACGAGAGTCTCTCAGCGAGCTCTGAGGGAACAAATCGTTGTGATCATATATATATATTTTTTATTTTTTATTTATTGGTTTATGTCTTTTAGCAATGTAATCATTTTTGGGAAATAGTAGAGACTGGCGTTTGCCGGGCGGGGTTGGTGCCTAATACTTTCCAACCCTGTAACGTGATTCCCAGACCATAGTTTTTTTTTATTCGTAGATTAATTATTTTTATCTATTTAGAGTCAATGCTCGGTTCCTAGACCGTAATAACTAGGTGGCGACTCCCAAACCTCAAAAATCAAAAGCGGATCCGCACACCCCGCGGATCGAGGGCGCTTTCAGAGTGATAAATTATATTTTTTCTCTCGAGATATCATTAAATCGAGGCAATCAATTGAAGATATCATAATCTTTCTTCTCTAGTGAACTTAAAAAAAAGTGGAATTTTATATATCCTCCCTATCAACCCAAGGTAGAAAACCATGCGATTCAAAGGAAAAAAAGGTAAATTCACCAAAATTATGGTACAAGATATAATAGTTTCCAACATATAAAAAAAATATGTAAATGGGTTTATGCCCCTTTTGATATCATGTTAAAAAACATGGCTCATCCTATAGTTTCGGAAAGATATATACTATTTTATTAATTTCCCCTTTCTCTTATGCAGTTGTATAAATCATATTTTAAAAATCAAATTGATTATTAGATGAAGCTTGTCAAAGTAGTTCGACCATGATTCAATTGTGCTAGGCTTATTAGTAATCAAAGAATTTAAGAATTTTTGGATTTTGTTAAGAGTCACCATCTAGATGTAAGTCTAGGAACCAAACTTGACTCTTAACATGGATTCGTATTAGTCTACGATAAGGATCTTGGGTAAGGGATTTTGTTACAAAATCTGAAAGGTATTAGGTATGAATTTTGTTTGAGATTGCAAGTCAATCTCTACTACGATCCATTAACTATTTCTATAGGTCAACCTAAGTGGACTGCAATCAAGATTTCTTAAGGTAGGGAAAATATTCCCCTATCATCGTAATTTTATGCGAAGGTATGAAAAATCTCGACCCTTATCTTTTATCGAGTCAACTCAATAGTTTAAGAAAATTCAACCATTCATCACATTGGAGTTAGTGAGCCAACTTTATAAACAATTTTGAATTTCCATGCTTTCTCAAGTTTCTAAAAATTCTTAGATTTTCTATTTGAAAACTTAGATTTTGTCAATACTATTCAACCAAATTTGAGTACATGCATCCTTGACAAAAAAAAAACTTGGCACATGGGGAAACTTAAAGAATTCCAGTGTTTCTCTATAAGAGACTATCAAAGAGAATGGTACAAAAGCATTTCAAGCCAGCTTCTCCTCTAATAGTATATATGGTCTTGTTCAGCTACCAACATTAGGAGCCAATATTTTGTCCTATATGTGTTAGAAGTTTCAGAATGAGTGGATTTTTTGTGAGGATGATCTTTCTGGTGAGGAGATCATCCTCACAAAAAAATCAGCCCATTTTGAAATTTTAAACCCATCAAAAGTGGTGTACAAGTTGAATAATTGTAGATTGTTAGTTTGAAACCACTTTTGATGAGGTTAGAAGTTTGAATGGGCTGAATTCTTAGGAGAATGATCTCCTCAATCCTCACCATAGAAATCATCCTCACATATATGTGTATGTGTGTTTGTGTGGTAATATTTAGGATGTTAAAACAATAACAAATATGTTTAACTTATTGAATAGGGTCTAGAAAGTGGTTTCTAGAGCCTTAATTACGTAAACTTTACGAATAAATTATACACTAAACCCCTTAATTAGATATAATTCATTATTATCCCATAATTATTATTAATTTCAAATAAATGATGTATTTTGGACCTAATTACAGTTATTTTTGTGTAACAGGAAAAATTGCAAAGTTTCAGAAAAGAATCAGCAGAATCCGAAGCATCCACAACGATCCAGGATCCGAACAAAGTCAACTAACTAAGACCTAGACCCAATGGGCTCTCATGAATCACAACGCCCAGGTTAGGTAGGGCAATGCAGTGAATAGTATAAGACTCTCCTCAAGATTTGTACAATATGTTGGTAGCAAAAAAGAGTTTTGATTGAAATCAAGTTACAAAATCATGCAAATTCAGAAAAAAATTATCCAAAACCTAAAAAAACTTGACTCTGGTCTCACTATAAATAAGGAATCAAACTAGAGCTCAAGAGAGGAGAGGAAGATGTAGAGAAAGATAAAAAAATCTTGAATAATTTAGAATTAGGTTTTTATTTTTATGTTCTTTTCTTAAGTTTGATTTTGTAAGGAGACTCTACTAAATTAGGTTCCAAGATCAATAAAGATAAATTCTTCTTTTCTCATTTCTCCTTTTTTATTCAATTTTTCTTTGATTGATTTTGTAATGTTTCTTGGCTAAACCATTGTTAGGGAGGTCAATGAAGCCAAAGAAAATTATAATAAATGAACTTGTTCTGAATCTATCATGCTTTAATGTTCTTAATTGATTTACTGTTTATTTATAGGTATTGAATATCTATTTTAAATTATAGAGAGTTCTGATGGTATAATCTTAGATAAGGTCAATTTAAATCATGCTTAGTTCCAGTAACTAATTTTAGATGTTTATATTTATTGACTTAAGAAGAGAATCATAAGTTTTAATTATTATGTGTGCTAAACTAGATTCACTTTTGATCTATGGGCATTAGCTTTGTTTGAGTATATTGCTAGGATGGATTTGACTGATATAACTTTTTTTTTTTTAATTTTAATTTCTATATTTTCTTAGTTTAATTAAATATTCCTAAATTAGTTTTTAATTGGTTACTCATAGTCTTTAATTGGTTTTAAGTTAGAAAGATAATTGAAAAGCATTGTCTCTATGGATTAACCCTTGCTTTCCAAGGTTTTTATATTTTTGTTCTATTATTCGTATTGATTCATAACTACAGCTTGAACACTTACCAAATTAAAATCACATCTTTAAGGATAAGTGAATTTAGGAACATAATTGTACTACTAACCCCCAATTAATTTGTAGGATAAGGTTTTAATCATCATAATGATGAAGTTAATATTGTAATTAATCTACTTTAATGGAGTCATTTTTTATCTCTAAAAGGGATACTTTTGGAGCTGTTGTATTGAAATGATTATCTGTTTGTTTTATCATATTTTTTTCCTAATATTAGTTGTCAAGAAAATAAGGCAACAAAGTTAACAACAAAAAAGAATCAGATCCATCAATGAATTAGAAGATTTTATTACAAACCTAAAAATGAACGAATAAAATATACTACATTACAAATATATTTTATTGACAAGGACACTTGAGGAGCTAGCCTCTTGGAAAGGGAGAAAACCCCTAAAGGATTTCTCCCAAATACTAGTTCTTTTCTTCCCTTCCTTTTTCAACTTAAATCCCTAAATCTTTATAGCCTACTTTTTAAAGATATGATTACAAAGTAAATCAATCCTATCCTCAATCAAATCTTTAAGATTCGTTATCAAATACAATTGGATGGTCATATTGTAATACATACTAATAAATATTACTTTTATTTAAGTTACTAAATAGGGACTATAATAGCTACGCTCTTGAGAAAAAATCCAAGAAATTGAAAAAGTCAAAAGAAGGATTATGAATCGATATTTCTTTATGAAAGGATTGATCGATGTTCACCATTCAACATGACAATTACTTTTAATGTTGTTAGATCTACATTCCCAAAGAAAGAACAGTTGGAAACACAAATAACTATAGAGCAATGGGAGCATTAAAAGAGAATTCGATGAACCGATTAGAGAAGAAGAATTCATAAAATATCTCAAGAAATCGAAGAAACAAAATAGCAAACCAAAATGACATAGAAATCAACAATTTACATAGAAAAGTGTCCTAAACAACATACATCAAATATATTTACTAAAAATACCACGTATAAAATGAATTTCAAGTGATACAAAAATAAAGTGAGCTAACGGAATATTAACTTTAATAAATCTACCTTATTGAAAGGAATATCGAAGGAAAAGAGAGATAATTGAAGATTACTCGACAAACTATAAAACCAAGAACCATAGCTTCATCGCCTATAAACTTGGAAGTCCCAAGTAGAGTTATAAATGTGAGACTTGTTTGAGGCCTCCAAGTCCTCCCCAAGACCTCCATCACAATCTCCAATCGAAATCCCCAAATGCATCACCTAGTGTTAGCATTTGGGCTTTTTATTATTTTACCTCCATTAAATAATAAATGAGCGTTTCATTATTCGTCTTCAGGAAATTAGGGTTTTACTTTCTATAACATTCAAAAAGACATAAATACCCTTACAAGTAACTTTTTAACTTTGTAGGGTTAACCTTCTTCTCTCTTAGTCTTTAACAAATTTGTCAGATTTTCCATCCCTCCTTTTGAAGTTGTTTCTGTGAATGTTTTTGGGCTGCATGCCAAGGTTTCTAAATTTTTTTTCTAGTTTCAGTTCATTGCTCTTAGCTTTGTGTTTACTACAAATTCTTTAGGAAATTCTAGGTCTAGATAAATATTTAATTTTTTGTTCCAAGAACAAAATGTAAAGTATGACATTTTTGTCAGATTTTCAAATTACGTTATCTTTTATATTACTTTGAATTAAGCTACAAAAATTATATTCGAGATTTCACGTGTCATTTTTCAAACTACATTTCGTCAGATCACAACAAATTAGGGTAAGTAGGCAACCTGAAAAGTCACTCTAGGCCCGACCTCAACAAATTATTATTTTTTTCATTTTTTTATTCATTATTTTGATTTTCGAATCTTTCTTTCAAATTTTTACAAATTGACTCGGCCTAATTTTGAATGATAATTAATTTAGTAGTTTTTATTTTGACTTTTTGCGATGACTTTGAATTAGCTTCTTTTGGCTTTGACTGTAGTGTTCTAGTTAACCTTAGGTTTGACTTAGAAAGACTTTGACTTTTAGGCATAGTTTGACTTTAAGTCTTCACTCGTTGACTGTAACATAGTCTTGGATTATAGTAGAGGCTAATCATTTCGATTGACTGGGTTCGATAACTAACACTTTCCAATACTAGTAATTTGACATCTTACTCATTGTCTTTATCGTAGACTGACTTGAATTTTATATGAAGTCAACTTATGATTCCTAGACCTAGAACTAGGTGGCGACTCAAAAAAAATTAGATTTGCATCGCGTGCTCAGATTGAGGAAGCATTCAATGGTGACTCCATTGGGGACTTTAGGATCGAATTTGACCTGATCTAATCATCCTTTTGGTTGACTTTTCATTGGCTTGACTTATGTTGACCCAATGGGACCTTTTCTTTGGTGTTTGTTCGATGTGATGCCTTATATGCTTAAATGCTCAAGATTTGCAAAAATGCCCTAGGTGTACCTTTCTCTTTGGACACACTCACAAGCATGCATACTTGAAATTTACATAATTTTTTGTCCCTCAATAATCCCGTAGTCGAAACATAGCCAACTTGGTTCCTCGAAACACGAGTGACACATACGAATGCTACAGCTTCAGTCCAGTACCTTCAAGTATATTAGACTAGAACACACGTACTATCTAACCAGGTAAAACTGGAAGGTATATCATGTTTTAGGTTGAAGTGACTGTAGACACCCCATTTTTGCACTCGCCTGATTAATCAACTCGTCAATCCAATTGCAACGGTTCCTAATGATGGATGATTATTCTAATGCTTTATTTTGTTACTAGATATGTTTTAAAAATTCGGATGAGGTATCTCAAACTAACAAAACCTTAGAAACTACGCTGCGCTAGAAAAATATGACTCAAAAAACATAGAAATTATCCTTTTTTTGACAACAATAAACTTTACAAAAAAATCACTAAAACATGATCAAATTACCAAAATACCCCTAACCTCAAAACATCCTTAGAGCCTACGTTACGCTTAGGAAAATTCTTTCAAACACATAAAACAACAAATTAAAACCAAATAAGTCATTTTGCCAATTTTCACAGAATTCAACAAAATTACAAAAATGCCCCTCATAAAGTTCACGACCATTTCATAATTTTTTTTATAAATGATAAAAACCAACATTCCATTGAATTCTTTACGAAAAATCGATTCCAAAGCATCCTAGAACATTAAAAATCGACTTAAAATTCAAAAAGTCCTCTCCGAGGGCAAAACGATAATTTTACAATTTTAATAATTAAAAATTCTGAAATTAATAATTAAAACATTAGTTAATGTAAAGTGAAATCTTAATTAAAATCTTTAAGTCAATCAAGTAAGACTAAAGTCAAGATATTAAAGTCAATCAAGTAAGACTAAAGTCAAAATCTTAAAGTCAATCAAGTAATACTAAAGTCAAAATATTAAGGTCAATCAAATGAGACTAAAAGTTAAAACTCTAATAGAATCCTAATTAAATAATAAATCTATTTAAAATAATCCTAATTAAATAATAAATCTATTTAAAACAATCCTAATTAAATAATAAATCTATTTAAAACAATTCTAATTAAAATATAATTCTATTTAAAATAATTCTAATTAAAATATAACTCTACCTAAAACAATTATAAGTAAACACTAACTCTATCAAAATAAACACTTAAAAAAATCTATAAAATAGTGTCCCTACAACCTATTTTCGTATCAAATAATAAATCTTAAGAGAAGTAGGTCAAAAAACTTCCCTAGCCTCTCATAAACCATAATTTTGAAGTCCTAACTCTTTACCTAACACCCATGCCTCAACTTTAGCTCGAAAAACACCTAGAAACCCTTCAAAAACACCCAGAAATCCATAAAAAAATCTAAAGAATTCAGATCTAAGAAAGAGATACCTTGCCTTGGAGATTTGAAGCGAATCTAGCGACAGAACGAAGCGAGGAGTATTGTACAAAGACTATTCTACCAGATCTGAAGGAACAAGACCGTTGTCTTCGGAAAGGTATACATTCCTTATTATTTTTTTTTATTACTTAGGTCTCTTAGTAATGTAGTTTATTTGAGAATTAGTAGAGACCGGCGTTTGTCGGGCGGGGTTGGTGCCTAACACCTTTCAACCCAGTAATGTGATCCCCGGACTCAGTATTTCATGTAGTAGATTAGTTGATTTATCCTTTTCGAATCAATGATCGGTTCCTAGACCGTAATAACTAGGTGGCGACTCCCAAACCTCAAAGGTCAAAAGCGAATCCGCGCACTCCACAGATCTAGGGTGCTTTCAGTGACTTAAGTTTTGTTTTAACATAGCCTCAATCAGGTAGTGAGCCTTGAAACCCTAACCTAGGTGCGGTCTTAATAAATCACAACCCCAATCGACTATGGGTGCTGTCGGGTTGCAATTTTTCAATCTAACCGTAAGGTAAGTGGGTAAACCAGTCCACACCACTCAAATTGAACCTGTAATACAATTCCAACCCAAGAGACTTAGTTATTATGGTATGCTAGACAGTATCGCCTAAACCAATTGTCCCACCTGGTAAATTGATCTCATAGATCACATACAAACTAGTTGGACCAATTGGCTTAAGGTTTTTTATATAGGATAATTCAAATGAATTATTCGAATCAATTAGGTTAAATCAGCCCACATTCAA